>NW_023606319.1:0-60001 GCF_013339745.2 Dermacentor silvarum
CATTCAGTGTGATCTATTCATGTTTGTTTGTGCGCGCTCACACCACGCTTGTTCATTCAGTTAGTAATAGTCGGGCCACATTTTCCAACGCACGCTACACATGCAATGCTGCCCGGATCGGCAGTGCAGCGCTACAGGTGTGTCCCTTCGCACGCGCTGCCCACGGGAAGCGCTTCTCATCAACACCACCGTTTCACACGCGCCTTCTCGTGGTCATCGAGTCTCTCTTCATGTCGGTCTACTTACGCCGCAGCACACCTGCTTACTTAATCAGCTCATGTTTACTACAACTCATATTTCTGCCAAAGCCGCTCACCTTACTTCGTATGACATTGCTGTGTTGCTATCGCATTCATTGCTTCGCCCTTAGGGCGAAACTGTGACTTTTTTTGAAACCCCATGAATCATGCCGAGTGTACTAAAGTTTAAGGTATATTATTCAGGTACACTTTAGTTTCGGTTTCTGCGATATGGCGAAACGGACAAATATGCGGGATATTGTTGCTCCTTCTGTGGCCTTTGCCATAAAGTTGAGTGCATTGAAACACACGTTCAATGCGAATAAAAAGTTCTCACGCAGACTTCCGTTTCCCAGAAACTACATTATCACACGACGTGGCGGCATCCGTTCTGAGCACAACAGGTCAGACGAGTAGCCATTTCTGTGCCGTTTACCGCCCTTTCGGAAAGTAAATGGTGGTCTAGAGGTTCGCCACCCTTCATCTTACCTCAGTAGCAGCCATTCGGGCGTTATCTCGGCGTACTTCGTGATATTGGTTCTCGGCGTTGAAGAAAGAAGGCCTGTATGAAATTAGGTTAAAAAAAGCTATTTGACCTATCCCTGTGGATGACAGGCTAGCCTGCACGCAGGCGGCTTGCTATTCTCCCTGTCTTGAATTGGTGTGGCTTCAAGCATCACGCGTCTTTCGCTTGTGGCAAATCTGGCCTTGAAACAATTGAAACATCATCGATGTACGTAAGCACGTGAACAAAGCTTAATTTCAGTAGATACAATAGTGCGCAATAATGACGTAAACGCACACGTCCTGCGTTCCACGTGTGTCATTCCCATTGCAAACCGCAGCGTAGGCATTGACCTCACGAATAATCTCCTTAGCTCGCAGGAGCTCGTGTCTTGGAATGATTGAAACGCTGAGACAAGTTCACAAGCCACAAGCTTGCCCCAGGCGGGCCGTCTTTCAAATGGCTTCGTTTGATGTTGCTTCAGGCATCATTGGCCAAATTATATGATTCCCTTGCTCCTCTATCAACGCACCTGTGCTTCAAATTGATTTCAGAAATATTTCATCATGATTCACGAACTTGCTTTCACCGCTGTGCATCCCTCTTTCTACGTCATCATCCCTCATCACATCTTTATGTCACCGTTCCCCCTCCGCCTGTGCAGAGTAGCAGGCTAGAGCAAAGGGATGTACGTGACAGCACGTACTGCGTGCCTCTTTAAGGCGGCACTGTTCGCAGTTGCTCAATAACTATCTCGTTAGCTTCGTACACTTCATAGCATAAATTTAGTATCATCATCAGCAGCAGCATATATTTATGTCCACTGTAGGATGAAGGCCGCTCCATGCGATCTCCAATTACCCCTGTCTTGCTCTAACTGATTCCAACTTGCGCCAGCAGATTTCCTAACTTCCTCACCCCACCTAGTTTTCTGCCGTCCTCGACTGCGCTTCCCTTCTCTTGGTATCCATTCTGTAACTCTATAGTGGTACACCGGTTATCCATCCTACGCACTACATTGCCTGCCCAGTTTCATTTTTTACCTCTTAATTTATCATACCATAATTCATATCATAATTCGTAGCATAAATGAATATCGTCGTTTCATCTGGTCCATATTCTTGAAACGCACTCTTCTTTAATGTGAAATACACACCTAATGTCATACACTCGCATACCTATATTTGTTACCACTTTAAATGTTCCTATGACACTCAGCTGGCCGCAGATTCTGCGGTAACCTAGTTTGGCTCAGGTTTCAATGTTTTCCTTTTTGCTTTTCTTTTTATATACCGAAAGTCACAATGTGTGCACCAATTCTTCATTTCAATTTATGCTTTCTTAGTATTTCGTCATGCTCGCTTTTGTCTTCCTCGCATTATGGCTGTCGCTTTTAACTTTCTGAGTACTTTCTTTCGCTCTTTCATCCGTTTCACCTATCTTCTCTCGCTTTCGTAACGCTCTCTATGATGTCGGTCGGTATGAACTTCGTTAAGTTCTGCTACAAATAAAAAGCTGCTTGCTTATCAGCAGAGTTGCCTTATATCGTACGAACACTGCAGATTTCATACTTTCGTTTCTTTTATGGTACTATGCCTATTTCTCCTTATTTTATTCTCAGTGCCTTTTTCATACTTCGGTGAAGCAGTCACTCCACCAAGGAAATATTGTTATGAAATTTCTCTTCGTCTGCAACTCTCTAGAATTTCTACAAATAATATATTTAAGTATGTGCCGTTTAACCTCTTTTCTGACTACTTGCTTTTCAGAATGGATCCAATATAGCCCTGTAGCAGGTCCTCCCGTGCTCGACGTACTTACTTAAACTTGCGTCAGAATTTCGAGACACTTCTTTCCTTCCAAATCATTCAACCGAATCAAATTCTTTAATCTTGAGTTTCCATAAGACCAGTTCACTGCACTAAATCCACCGAGAACTTCTCTTTGCGCGTAGAAAAATGTATTGCCGAAATACAAAATGGGAACGAATAAGTCAACTAAAATAATATTACGGCATGTTCATTCATATATGTTTATATGATCTGGCACTTTTTTATTGTAGGTACCGTTCCGGCGATTGCCCTACGAAAGGGCTTGAGCATGAAAAAAGAAATGAACAATCGGAAACAAATGTTTTCTCTTTTTTTTGAGAATCGAATAGACACAGTTTGCCAGGTTTGCGTCCATAACCCTTTTACTCCACTTTCTAAACTCACATTCAGCATACAGCAGTTCCTTAAGGAATTTGTTATCACGAATTGACGATGTCACGCAAGGATCGCATCTTCATCGGCGCTTAGAGAGAACGAAACGATAAATGTGGGAGGTAATTCCGGATGTATAACACTGTTGGGAAAAAGATAACGGGACACAGTATGTATACCTCCCCCAAAGAATTGCACAAAATTGGCAAGGCTTACGAAGTTACGGCAGGCACAGATGTGCACTTTCAGGAGTAAATTTAATAAATAATATAACTTTTTTATACTAAGGTAGTCACAATTAAGATATCAGAATATGCAGCCAACAAACATAACTGCTATGTTATTTATCCAATCGAAAAAAAAAGAACTCAGGCTATAAGAACAAGCACTTCCCAAAAAAGTTATGTGAGTGAAACACCATATTTCTATATAGATAAGGCCACGAGTCTACAGTGTTAAAACAGGGAAGATACCAGAAACTCTGCTAACACAACGCAAAAGCAGTAGCGGATAATGTTAAGGTAAATTTAAACAAAAAAATTGCGTTTTATGCCGCGATTGCTAAACTGAAGTTACGCCAAGCTGCTGAATTGAAAGAAAAATCAACTGGACCAGCATCAAATACGTTTGTGACAGAAGAGTAAGTTGACTGCCACAATGGCGAAACCACAGCCGAGGGAACGAGATAGTGCGATTTACGAAGAAACATATTTGTGAAGTATATCTCAACATCATAAATGTTTTACTTGTTGTGTCCTCTTGACTTGCAAATTATTTACGCAGTGTTGAACTTGCCGGTCACGTTTTACTGAGAGCAGACAGTGTTCTTCTAGAGAGAATTTGCCTCCACTGACGTCCTTCGGTGGCGTCTGCTGCTGAGTACTCAAAATTGAGAAAATGCTCGTACAGTCTTGGTCAAAAGTTTTCAGGCCACAGCGCGTGCAAACACCTTTATTTCGTGATTTATTGCGGGAGTAGTATTCGGTTCTAGCAGCTCCAAATTTCTGAAGAGGCGGAGTAACGCTGTATCACACCACCCGCAGCTTCAGACCATCAGAATTACTTCAGTAGCTCCACTACCCGTTCAAAAGTCCATGTGTTCACGCACGCTGTGGCCTAGGAACTTTTGATAGGAAACTGTATACATATACACGAAGGGATCATTTTTAAGTTTCACAGAATTTTTAAAGATCTCTTGTGGCAGATAGTACAATTTCATTCCTTCAGTTGGAATATTCAAAGCGGCGGAATCGAACGAGAAATCGAAAAACATAATCCAGTAATTGACGCAAGATTCACTAATTAACTTCTCAATTAAATAGTTCAAGGCAGATATTGCAAGGTACGAATTGTAGCCGGTAATTTGCAAGGCGTATTCACTTAGAATAAATTTTCAGGATGGCAGGAGTTTTGAGATAGGCGCCGTCAAACTTGGGGTAAAAATGCATTTTTGTCCCGCTTACGTTTTCAACAAAGCGCTCTTTTATGCATTGAACTACAAAATTAACTGGAACGACCATAAACTTCGTCGCACATTTTTGTAACGAATATCTCGAAACTGGTACATTCTGAAAATTCATGCTAACTGGATACAGCCTAGCAAACTCAACGGCTACAATTCGTAAATGTCAATATGTGCCATAATTTAATTAATTGGGAAGTTACTTAGTGCATTTCCGTTAAATAGTTGAATATGTATTTTGTTTTCTTTCGTAAGTAACGTCCGCCTCTTTCATCTCAAAGAATTAAATTATGCTATCTGCCACAGGTGTTTCTTAAAAATTATGCAAAACTTAAAAATCATCCCCCAGCATTTTGCGGAAAGAACACTCGGGAAATACGCACCTAACCTGACCTCATTAACGACGCTCGTTTTATTCCTACCGACAATAAAGAACTTCCTTCAGCTAACGTAGCAGATTTGCATAACTACGCCTGTCCCTTTTCTATTGCACCGCTGGCGGTTATATAAGTATACAACTACGCAAAACCAGCGGTGCTGCACCTTACGGGAGCATTCCGAGCAGCGCACTGTTAATAAAATAACTGTGCTGCGCCTAATGTGTGTTTCTACGAGACGTAAGAAACGTAACTGACCTAGAACAACGATGGAGTGACGCAGAGAAAGCATTTTGTTAAATAAAACAAAGAAACCTTAACAATAGATGGCCATTACATTACGCTGCTATACAATCACTGTGAAGCACTGTTTCTCATGCACTAGCTTACGTCTCGTATTATTTTCGGCGTGCCTTCACTTGCGTTCTTTCAGTCCTCTCTCTCGCTCTCGTTGCAATCTTCCACGAAGCGGAGGCTCTTGACGAGGCCATTCTCTGCTAACGTCTTCTGCCACATTTATGACGGCGGCCGCAGAGAACGTGATTTACCAGTGCACAGGGAAATCACCCCTGCGCATTTTCGTAGACTATACACGGCCACAGTGTCTTGCGCGCACTGGCTGTTATGAGTGCCCGTATTACAGCTGGCACTGCTCGGCAAATCCGGGTGCTACAATACGACATTGCTTGTGTAAGTCGTTACGGAGATGGGAGACAAGAGGGTCGGACGCTTGAACGGCGCCAAATATTGTGAGTTCTCCGTCTACCAGCACGACAGGAAGGTCTGCTTGCGATGTGCTAATACCATTCGCAATGCATATATTTATGTTTTTGTTGTCGTCTGTAGACTTTCAATTTATTAGTTTTTCCTTCTTTTTATTGCTGTGACAATAGTTCTATGCTGAAAACTGGGTTAAACTCGTCCGCCCGGTCTATTCTGTTACGCTGACGACGATACAAAACGATGATTTTTTCGTCGTCAGACCACCTTGTCATCCCCAGCTTCGTCGTTGCCACAGCGTGAAGGAAAAATAAATCTTTTCCACAACAACCTTTAGCAACTTGGATTTGAACTCATGACAATGAAATAGTAGTGATTTGGGATTCGAGCTAAACACTGAGGTATCGCGCAACAGTGCTCGACAATCAGTACAAGATTCTGCGCTTCGCACTGTCTGAAAGCAGTGGCATCTGCGCATGTATCTAGTCGTCCATGTTGTATCAATAGCGCACATATAATGCTCGCGCCAACAGATTGTTATCAGTTCTTCTGTATTAAAGCGTCCGTTATACGCATGTATCACGCTGTTTCACTTGCATATACATGTATATTCACATTATGTTGTCGAGTGCTTTGATGCTGCGCGTATGCAGCACAGAAAATAAAACCGTTCCAGTAGAACGTCTTGGCGTCCGTTACAAGTTGGAGACGAAGATAGGATCCAGTCAGATGCACTGAAGAAGGCTACGTCTGACCACAACCTTTGGCAAGCTGCCGGAGTTTGAGCCGGACAATGGAAACTTCGAAGTCTACCTCGAGTGATCTGACTGTTTCATCGGCGCCAACGACATTGCCGAAGAAAAAAAAGCTGGAGTTCTTTTTGACATCCCTTGGCGAAAAGGTTTCCGTGGAACTCAGTACTTTGCTTCTGCCGAAGACGCAAAGCAAGGTGTCTCATGAATGCAGTCGACGTACTACAAAATCACTGCACCCCTGGTAGCTCCATCGGGGCGGAAAGTTATCAAAGGAAACAAGAGGAGCATGAAAGTGCGGCAGACTTCATCGTGGGTCACAAGAAATGGGCAGCGACGTGCAATTTCGGCGTGTTTCAAGAAGTTCTTCTAGACCGACTAATTGCTGTCTTCAGTTTGATGTTATACTTTGCCGACTGCTAGCCACACCACACACCGAATTGGCCATGGAGTGCACCTGCCTAATCGCGGTGGCTATAGATGCAGCCTCTAAAAAAACATAGCAACCATGATCTCAACGAAGAGCGAAGTTCTTGCAGCTGACGTCTTCGGTATTCACCGGCAGAGACAGGCAACAACACAGCATCAAAACTAGAGTACCGCAAGAACGTCAGGAGCGGTGCGCCCACGAAGACTGCAAATACAACGTTGCATAAGACTAAAGCTCCCTGTCATCGCTGTGGTGGACAGCATGCGTCAGTAGGTTGTCCCCATTCATGACCAGTGCGTGCTACAAATATCAGAAGCAAAGGCACGTAGTTGAAACCTGCAAAACCAAGGTAGCTGATAAGCTTGGCAATGTTGTCGCGCATAATGAATTGCTGTCGCTTTGTCATACCGATAGGAGGTCTAGGATGTCTGTCATTTTGGTTCCGTTAGAGCAAAAATGGGAAGCGATGTAACCATCGAGTTTGATACTCGCGCTGCCGTGTCAATTTTGTGGAAGCTGAGTGCCGAAAGCTGTTCCCAAATGCTAGCGTCAGAGAAGCAAATGTAAACTTAGTCACTTACAATAGCACGCCTGTCGCGATCAAGGGCACGATTGATGTCGATGTTCGATATTACGATCAATGCTGTTCATTGCCGCTAGCCATAGCAAAGTATACCAAAGGTGCAAGGAGGCCAACATTGCTTGTTGGAGACTGGCTGAGCAAAAAAATTAGGATTAGGTAGCACGAAGTTATAAGTGTGAAGACAGCACACGGAGCAGCCCCACTAACTGAAAAATACCATGAGGTGTTTGAACCTGATTATGGTGCTATCAAGACCTTCAAAGACGGCATTAAGCTCAAAGAAGGTTTTAGCCTTGTATTTTGTAAAGCGCTCCCAGTGCGATATGCTTTTCGCGAGTAGGTGAAGCAAGAATATGCAAACATCGAAAAGGCAGGAGTTTTTTAGTGAGTAATAATGCACTGCGCTTCGGCTACATAACTCATTATCGTGCCTAAAAAAGATAAAGGGCTACGGATGTGCGGTGACCATTGGGTCACCGTCAATACGGTGATGAAACTTGACCTCTGCCCCTATCAGAGGACATTTACCACCATGGCAAGGCGAAACAGTCTTCTCGGTCAATGACCAGTCAAAGGTGTATCTACACTTAGATTAGATGAGCCAGCACAAGAATTGCTGACTGTGAACATGCATTTGGCCTTTTTAGGTTCAAGCCGTTGCTTTATGGCGTAGCGTGCGCGCCTGCAATATTCCCTGAAGTAACGGACCAAATCCTTGGTGGCTTCCCGGGAACTGCCAGCTACTTGGACGATGTCATATCTGGCGGAACGTACGAGCAGTGCAGGGAAAGAGTTGGACAAGTACTCATACGCCTGAGTAAGCACGGGATAAAGGTCAGCGCAGGGAAGTGCAAGCTCTTTCAGCAAAATGTAACTTCTTTGGGACACCAAACTGACAGGCACGGTCTGCATCCTGCTAGAGACAAAGTACTGGCCGTTAAAAAACGTGCCAAATCCTGTCAACATCAAACAACTAAAAGCCTTTTTCGGCTTGGTATATTTCTTTTCCAAGTTGCTGCCAAATTTAACCACGGTGTTAGAACCACTACATGAGAAATGGCACTGGTCACGTCAATGTGGTGATTCATTCAATGTGTGCAAGATTATGGTGACTAACGAAAGTGTTCTACACTTGTACGATGTGCCCAAAGAAATTCACCTCGCATGTGATGCGTCAGAATACGGCGTCGGAGCAGTAGAGTCGGAAGTGGTGAATGGCGTAGAGAAGCCTATAGCGTTTGCATCAAGGTCTCTGTCCTTGGCAGAGTGCAACTACGAGCATATTGAAGAAGAAAAGCCCTTAGTATTGTCATTGGGATCAAAACTGGAAGCCGCTTAAGCTTCGGCTTTAAGAGTGGAATGCGATAGCGTTATCGGGACCCGTTCGCATCGCATTTTTCTTTATGAGTAGGCTTCACTGCAACCCTCAACGTGGGGAAGCCAGCTTACAAAGACCAAGCTTACACCGATCCCCTCAAAGTCGGCTTCACTTTTAAACCCAAATGCATTACCGGGAAGACATTTTCACAGGGGCAATATAAGCCGTCCGAAATCAAAATGTGAAGGCCCTAGGACCTATTTTATTATTTTATGAATTGTTTGCTGTTGCCCCGGGGCGCGCGCGTGGCCAAAATTTGGAGGATGCTTTAGTATTCAAAGATCTCTGAGTGCTTGTAAGGCTTCCCGGCAGCTGCAGCTTTCTTTTTTTTTCCACGTTCGCCTCTGCACGCCGCTACCGTTTTATGTCGCCGTGGAGGCGAGCGCCATCTGGATGGGGTTTTCGCAAGTAAGCTACTCGAGCGCGCCGCTGTTGTTATGGTAGAAATGCTTGAAAATGGGTTTGTGTTTGAGTTTCCTCGTAACAGAATTATGTTTTCTCGTGCATTCAAATTACACTCCGACGCTATCATGTCTGTAGGTTGCAGTTAAGTCGTATTTTACGATTTTATGACGCATTTTATTTGGAGAAATTCAATGTTTGAAGAAATTCAACCCCTTGCGCCAAGTGGTGGTTCGAGGTGAATTTTTCCGCCATGAACGCCGACGCCTACACAGGCGCCAACGCCGCATTTTCTATGACACGAGGCCCTTAACGATACAGCGTGAAAATCCGGCAGATCCCACGCCCTGCACCAATTGATGTTATGCGAATTAAGCAGTGTGCGGGGAGCCAACTAAGTTAACGAAATCGACCATGGGAGCACAGAGACGTAGGCGGCTGTTTCATGACCTACATGACCCGCATGTCAATCATGTCACGACCTATCATTCATGTCCGAAGCAATTTCAGTGATTTTTTAGTCTTAATCTTATTTTCCCAGGGTCATTGACATTTTTGCTGAGTGATGCTTATGACCATGACTTCTACCATCACCCTGTAGTGTTTTCTTCGCTTACTGCCCACGTCCGAACCAATTCCAGTGGTTTTTTAATGTTAATCATTTTCGCTGAAGCATTGTCATTTGGCTGAGTCGTGCTTATGACTACGACTTCTCCCATCATCCTTTAGCGCTTCCTTCAATTAGTACCCACGTTCGAACCCATTTCAGTGGTTCTTGAGTGTTAATCTTATTCGCTGGGTCATTGTTATGAGCTACATGGTACACATGTCATGACATTTACGTCATGACCTATCACTTATGTTCTTCATACACTGCTGTCATACTATGCCAATTTTGGTACCTACCAAGTTAGCCAAACGACCATGAGAGCACCAAGACGTAGGCGGCTGTTTCATGACCTACATGACACGCATGTCATGACAGTGATGTCATGACATCTCCAATTACTCCTGTCTTGCGCTAGCTGATTCCAACTTGCGCCTACATATTTCCTAACTTCATCACCCCACCTAGTTTTTTGCCGTCCTCGACTGCGCTTCCCTTCTCTTGGTATCCATTCTGTAGCTCTAATGGTCCACTGGTTATCCATCCTACGCATTACATGGCCTGCCCAGCTCCATTTTTTACAGTGACGCTGTTAAGGGCTCACTCTTCGATGGTCGCGTCCGGCAATAGAAAAAAAAACTCTCATTGGCCGTATGCTGTATGTGCGAGTTAAAGCCCGCGAGGGCAGGGGACGCGCGCTTTCACGGGGAGCGAACGCGCGGCGGAGAGCAAACGCGACTTCCTAGTGGAAGGGGAGCGGTGGGCGAGGAGGGCATCGAGGCACCCTAGTCCGTGGGTGTGCATGCCCAAACAAAAAATAGCGCATCTTCCTCTTCACAACCACAATCTCTCTCTGTGCCCGCTCTCCTACTGCGGCGCATGCGCGCAGCCCTGCCGGCCTCTTTACCCGGTAGGGCTACAGAGGCTATCAAAACGCTCATAGTGAAATACTTAGCGCGCACAATTGACAAAGACACAGTGAACGTGGACACACGAGCGCTTACTCACAACTGTTTATTTTAGGAAAGATACCGAACATAAATACCCCAGCTATCTGCACTGAGAATGTGCAACAAGAGTCGTCAGTATAAACAGAAACAGAATAAAAACAGATAAAAAGGTTCAACCAGTATTCAAGAATGCAAATTCTTTGACAGAAACTGCAACCGATGGTTGACTTATGCATTTTCAGCACACTTTTTGATATGGAACGCTTCTGTTATTTCACGAGTTAGTTTATTGTTATCTGAAAGCAAAATGTCAGTGTCAAAAAATACTGGATCACAATGACATAGATTACAGTGGTTAGACAAGTCTGAAAGATTTTCTTTACCGAGAGAACGGTCATGTTCTTTTAGACGGGTGTTTATGCACCGACCAGTTTGTCCTATGTACATGTTGCCACAGGTTAATGGAAGCCGGCACACAACACCTATTCTGCATTTTGTGAATTTTTGATCTTCTTTAAGACCGCAGCTGCGTTTTTTTACTCTATTGTCAAATTTTTTTGAAATAGCTTGGCACAGTTTTTGCACCTTGTTAGGTGCGTTGAAAACCACTTCAACACCATACCGGCTGGGTACATTCTTTAGCCCATGGGAAAAATAATGGACGTAAGGTACAACCACAAGGCGCATTTCGTTCGTGCTAAGCCTGTTCCTTGAACCTGTGGGTTGTACACCCTTTACTATATTAATTACTTTTTGGACGCTCTGACTATAATGTGTTCCGGGAATCCCACTGAAGCTAGCCTTGTTACATGATTGGCAAAGCTTTCTTTTATTCGGTGGTAAGAAGATTTTCCCAAAGCAGCCCGAAGGCAAGAGACCACAATTCCGCTTTTTAAGATCTTCGAATGTCCTGATTTGTAATGTAATCTGAGCTTCTTTGATCTAGGGCTGTACATCCAGCATGTGTATTCTAGAATCTAGAAATCTAGAAACTGCTATCTAGAAACTGTTAAACTATCTAGAAACAAATCTAGAAACTGCTATTCGTTTTCTTTAGCAATCTCATGGGTAAAATTAAGGCCTAGGCCACATTCATAAAACACTTTTAGTACATTAGCCACATAGCAGCCATGTTCATTCCCATCAAAAATAACCAAAAAATCATCAACAGAACGGAAAATTTTTGCCAAGCTTCCTAAAGCGCTGTGAATACTTTGGTCTACACGAGCTAGAAACATATCGCTTAGTATTGGGGCTACCTTGGAACCTATACATATACCAGATTTTTGCACATACATTGCTTCATTCCAACCGACAAAAGTAGAGCTAAGATAAAAGAATAATACTTCCATAAAGCTTTACACGGGTACTCCGCAGTCATTTCTAAATTTTACTTCATCATTATCTTCGCAAATACACAGTTTAACATTTTTTAACAACTCTGTGTGGCGAATCGAGTAAAATAATTCCTGTACGTCAACGCTTGAGGCGCTACATCCCTTTGTTTTGTCTTCCCTCAAATAGTGTACAACTGCCTCAGAATTGCAGATTGCTAACGGATCGGGGATTCTTAACGAGGAAAGCTGTTTTTTGGATAAACGATGCTACCTGCTGCTGCCAATGCTTCTTTCAGTAACAATGGCTCTGAACGGCTCTCCAGGTTTGTTCGTCTTGCATGAGAAAAACACTTCAAGATGCAGGCCGTTTGCTTTTTTGACTGGCACATAGGCTTTCTAAATTGAGGGAACGAAGTAATTGAATAGCACGCTGTTTTTCTTTGGCAGGCTTAGCATCTATTCTATTGAAATTTTTATCCATAGCTTCACAAACTTTTTGACCAAACATACCATCACGTAGGACAACAACACATCCTTCTTTATCGGCGTAAGAACACGTAACCCTTTAGAAGCCAAGTATCCTGCCACTAGGTTGCGCCAGTTAGGGCTCACACAAGAAGTTTTTGCCTTCGCGATAGCGTCTACACATTCTGAAACACACCTTGCGCGTTCCTCTTGAGGGACCAGTCGGGAGACGGCTTTCGATGCTGCCAGCATCGCAGGTGGACACAGTACGGGCCCCAGTGCGAACTTTGGCCCAAGCTGCAGAAGCTTGTTGTCCTCTCCTGGAATAAAATATTCCCCGAGCCGTACCACTCCACCTTCTGTAGAAGGGGCCTTCTTGACAGTGGGCAGTGGACAGTTTAGCTGTTGTGTGCAGTCACAAAAACAACGCACACAACTGTTTTCGACGGCGGCGCGGCGTTTTGCCAGCGTTCGCACCGAATGCGCGTGGCATTGGTGATGTGTTTATGAAGAACTTGCCAACCTTTGCCGTACACCCTATGGCGGTGTACCGTAGCGACCATAAGGGCGTGGTCCCTGTGGTCACTAATAAATAAAAACCACCAGATCATACATATTTCTCATTCTTTAATGGTTCAAATAGCCAATTACACCATCCGATCCTAATTGTCATAATTAGAAATACATAATTCCCACCATAGTACAGCTTCGCTGGTCTTCCATCTCCACCCCAGTGGAATTGCTGACAGTTTTCTGCTTATAGTCAACTAGAATATCGGCTATCCCCGTTTGTTCTCTGATCCACACCGCTCTCTTCCTGTCTCCTAACGAACGGTCTAACATTTTTCGATGCGAGAGCATCTTATGCTCGGGGCAGTGTCCATTCTGCGGCGTCCCCACCCATACTGCGCATGCGCAACTCTCCCTCATTCTCTTCTCCTACGCAGGTGTGCGCTCTCCTCCTCCCCTCTCCCCCTTTCCGCCACAGGTGCGGCGCAGCAAATCATTGCATATAACTCTCTCTCTCACTCTCTCTCTAAGGGTACGCCGGTAGGCGGCGCAAGTGTCGCGGCGCAGTATAAAGCGCGCGTTCGCTGTGCTTCCGTCATTCTCTCTATGTGCAACGATGTGCGAAACGGCATGAACAACGTCAACGTTGGCGCTAGTTGCAGCGGCAGCGTCACTGCCGCGGAGCAGAGGAAAGCTTGGGAAGCCGAACGTAAACGTCAGCGACGGCAAGTCGGTGGTGTCGCCGTATACGTGAAACGCACTCTCACCGCAAACGCAAAGGACCTAGACCTACCGGTCACCACTCAAAGGCACAACGGAGAGCACTCAGCCGTCCGACTATCCTTCCATGGTGACAACAACATCGTCATCATTACGCTGTATCTCAAACCCAACATCTCAAGAGAAAGCGTCGAAGTTTTCGCGTCGAAAGCGTCGAGCATGTTAGAGTACACCAACACCTACAGACACGCGCCCTTCATACTCGCAGGGGACTTCAATGTGGACATACTGACAACCGATTGCCTGGTGCAGCACATGAAGGACGTATACTCTTTGCGATGCATTTCCCAAGATCACAAGCAACCCACCGCCATCAGGGGAACGTGCATAGACCTCGTCTTCGCAAATTTCAAACTTGACCCTCTGCAGCAAGACCCATTGAAGCTACACTTCATCGACCACAAAGCCATTGTCTTCAAGATACAGCGCGCACCGACGCTAGGAATCACGTAGGATCTCTAAATAAAGACGCAGTAACCCCGTCCAAACGTCTCCTCTCTTCTCAATACATTCTCTCACTGTAACTTTCATTGGGTTGTGTTGCCAAATAAAACGAAACGGAAACTGGATGCGCGCCACCCGCGATGCTATCCGCATCCCACCATGTTTGCCCGTAGGGTGAGATGATGTGATTTTTTTCGTTCCATCGCTCTTTGTGCGGTCCTTTAATTGTTCTCAAACTTTTTGTTAACCTCCAAGTTTCTGTCCCATATGTTAGCACCGGTAGAATGCAATGATTGTACCCTTTTTATTTCAACGACAGTGGTAAGCTCCCAGTCAGGATGTGGCAATGCCTGCCGTATGCACTCCAACCCAATTTTATTCTTCTGTAAACTTCTTTCTCATGATCAGTGTCCCCTGTGAGTAATTGACCTAGATAATCGTACTTCTTTACAGACTCTAGAGGCTGACTGGCGATCCTGACTTCTTGTTCCCTTGCCAGGATATTAAACATTATCTTTGTCTTTTGCATATTAATCTTCAACCCAATTCCTACACTTTCTCGATTAGGGTCCTCAATCATTTGCTGTAACTCGTCTCCATTGTTGCTGAATAGGACAATGTCATCTGCAAACCGAAGGTTGCTGAGATATTCGCCGTTCGCCGTTGATCCTCACTGCTAAGCCTTCCCAGTCTAAAAGCTTGAATACTTCTAAGCATGCAGTGAATAGCATTGGAGAGATTGTGTCTCCTTGCCTGACCCCATTTTTGATAGGTATCTTCTACTTTTCTTGTGGACAACCAAGGTTGCTGTGCAATACTTGTAGATATTTGCCAAGATATTCACGTATGCCTCCTGTACCCCTTGATTACGCAATGCCTCCATGACTGCTGGTATCTCTACTGAATCAAATGCTTTTTCATAATTTATGAAAGCCCTATAGAGAGGCTGATTGTACTCCGCAGATTTCTCTATTACCTGATTTATAACATGGATAAAATCCATCGTAGAATATCACTTCCTGAAGCCAGCCTGTTCGCTTGGCTGGCTGAAGTCAAGTGTTGCCCTGATTCTATTATAAATTATCTTGGTGAATATTTTATGCAATACTGAAAGCAACCTAATGGGTCTATGCGTCTTCAATTTTTTTAACGTCTCCTTTCTTATGGATCAGTATAATGTTGGCGTTCTTCCAGCTTTCTGGTACACTTGAAGTCGTGAGGCATTGTGTATAAAGGGCCGCAAGCTTTTCAAGCATGATATCTCCTGCATCTTTGATCAAATCGACTGTTATTCCATCTTCTCCAGCAACTCTTCCCCTGGTCATGTCTTTCAAGGCCCTTCTATCTTCATCGCTAGTTATGGAAGGGCCCTCTGTATCCTGTTCATCACTGCTTCAAATGCAAGTAGCTTGGCTGCTCTTGGCACTGTACAGGTCAGTATAGAATTCTTCCGCTGCTTTTACTTTGTCATCGAAATTGCTAATGATATTACCCTGCTTATCTTTCAGTACATACACTTTGCCTTGTCCAATGCCAAGTTTTCTTCTTACTTATTTCATGCTGCGTCCGATATTTTACGCCTTCCTCAATCTTTTCCACCTTATAATTTTGGATATCCCTTATTTTCTTCTTGTTGATCAGTTTCGACAGTTCAGCGAGTTCTATCTGACCTCTCGAGTTTTCCACTTTCATATTTTGCCGTTTCTTTGTTAGGTCATTTGTTACTTCGGAGACCTTACCTACTGGTTGCCTTGGTGCCTTACCTCCACCTTCAATTGCTGCTTCTGAAATCAGCCTAGTTACGGTTTCATTAATTACCTCTATGTTGTCTTCGTCTTCCTGTTCTAAAGCTGCATATTTGTTTGCGAGCACCAGCCTGAATTGGTCTGCTTTTACCCTAACTGCTTCTAGGTTTACCTGTTTCTTCTTGACTAATTTTATTATTTATTTCTTCAAATTGAGGGAAATCCTAGACCTGACTAACCTATGGTCACTGCACTTGACCCTGCCTAACACTTCTATATCCTGCACTATGCTGGGATCGGCAGAGAGTATGAAATCTATTTCATTCCTTGTTTCTCCATTAGGGCTTTCTAGGTCCCCTTCCTATTGCTGCGCTTCCTGAAGACGCCATTCAATATTCGGAGTTTATTCATTTCCGCGAGTTCTACCAACATCTCTCCTCTAGTGTTCCAAGAACCGATGCCGTAGTTGCCAATTGCTTGCTCACCAGCCTGCCTTTTCCCCACTTTTGCATTGAAGTCACCCATCACTACAGTATACTGAGTTTGCACCTTTCTCATTGCTAATTCAACATCTTCATAAAACTGTTCTATTTCTTCATCAACGTGACTGCAGGTTGGGGCGTAGGCTTGTACTACCTTCATTCTATACTTCCTATTAAGCTTTATTACGATGACTGCTACCCTCTCATTGATGCTGTAGAATTCATCAATGTTGCCTGCTATGTCCTTATGGACTGGAAATCCTACTCCGAATTGTCTCTTATCTGGAGGTTCAGTTTCCAGTGCCGGCCTGTCCGGACCCAGAGATTCTTAGCACCCTCTGCCGCGTCGCAGGTCTGACCGCCGCCTTGGCCAGGTGCTCCGCAGCCGCTGGAGACTGAGGGACATGGGTGAATTCATCATCATCATCATCATCAGCAGCAGCAGCAGCAGCAGCAGCAGCAGCAGCAGCAGCAGCAGCAGCAGCAGCAGCAGCAGTAGCAGCAGCCTATATTTATGTCCACTGCAGGACGAAGGTGTCTTCCTGGGATCTTCAATTACCCCTGTCTTGCGCTAGCTTATTCTAACTTGCGCCTGCAAATTTTCCAACTTCATCACCCCATCTGGTTTTCTGCCATCCTCGACCTCGCTGTCCTTCTCTTGGCATCCATTCTGTAACCCTAATGGTCCACCGGTTATCCATCCTACGCATTACATGGCCTGCCCAGTTTCATTCACTTAGTACCAAATCCGAATCCATTCCATTGGGTTTTGAGTGGTAATGTTTTTTTGCTGAGTCATTGTCATTTTTGCTGTGTCATGCTCATGGCTATGACTTCTACCATCATTCTTTAGTGTTTCCTTAACTTAACACCCACGTCAGAAGCCGTTTCAGTGACTTTTCAGTGTTAATCTTTTTTCGCTGAGTCATTGTCATTTTTGCTAATTCATGCTCATGACTATGACTTCTACCATCATCCTTTGGTATTTCCTTCACTTAGTTCCGTCGTCCGAATCCCTTCCAGTCGTTTTTGAGTGTTAATCTTTTTTCGCTGAGTCATTGTCATTTTAGGCGGCTGTTTCATGACCGCCACACATGTCATGACATTCATGTCATGACCTATGATTTATATTCGTCATACGTACACTCTTGTCATACTATGCCAGTTTTGGTACATACCAAGTTAACGAAACGACCATGAGCGCACCAAGACGTAGGCGGCTAGATAGATATAGATAGATAGTGGCAAAGTGGCAAATGTTCGCCAAGAAATGCTTGGCATATAAAAAACGAAATTTTGGCATAAGGCTTTGTCAAGACAACTGCGAATAAAAGGTTCTAGAAAGCTATTGTTACGGTGTAATGCATTTATTTAAATATGAATAATGCAAAGGTGTTGCCGCGCCGACAGCGATTCGCTTCATAGACAAGCACATTTTGTCTTCGTCACCTTCCGTCCTTGCCGTAGCGGGGCACTTCTAATGAAGCCTGGTGGGCGAGGCGAGGGGGAGAGAGAGAGAGGCTCGGTCGTGTAAAACTAATAATTGAAAGTCAGAGCTAAAAGAGTTTTTCTTTTAATATATAAAAGGGAAATAAATTATTTGATAGTGCAGAACGCGCAGTGTTCTTTAGATAAGTTGTGCATTTTTCTTCTTTGTGAGGCAGGCAATTTCATTTTTGTATGACATAGTAATGCATGAAGTGGATTTCAACTACGTAGATGGACAGACTTAAAAATGTAAACTATATTTGTTTAGGTGAATCGCATAGCTTTATTGTCGTAGTCGCTGGTGAGTGATGACTTCCCACTTTGTGTTTCTGTAGCTTACACTCGGCCAGTACTTTTGTAGAACCCAACAATCGACATGTCGTATGCTTGTGTCAAGCGGGTGGTGTAAAAATCTTGCCGTCGGTGTCGCACGATCACCAGCAAGATGCTTCGCATAACATGAATTGCCACAATGTTTTAAATATGATTCATTCTTCGCTGGATAGCTTTTTTCGCATATAATTGCAGCACAAGTTTTAGATAGCGCATCTTCGTCGACGTGTGGAAACTGACTGTGATGACAGTAAACGAATCTTTTCAATGCCTTATAATTTATTTTTATTTCATTTATTATACCCTCAAAACCACATAGTTATTACAGAGAAAGTGGGGTAAAAAAGAAAAAAAAACGTTATAAAACAAAGAAAACAAATAATTGTATTAGAACGTCGCATTAGAACAAATATATTAGAACGTCGAGATGGTATCTGTTATGTTCTTGCATAAATAGAGCTTGCGCGTAAAATGTAACCAAGAATCATTACGTATGAAGACATTATAGACAGTACCCATCCCTTTCTGTTTCTTGAAAGTGTCTTGCTACCACATTTTTTTTCTTTGCGTTCTAATTAGCTCCCTCGGGAATCCATCGTTATTTCTCCCCATTTTCATTTGAGTCAATACTTACTCGCTAGTTTGTGCGTTCCCCTTCTGTAATCGGAGATAAGAACCTAATGCATAATAACAGATCAGCGACGAGATGTAGAGCGTTTCTGCTTTTCAGGCGCAGACACCACGGCATCTTGTGATAGTGTCAGTAGTCAAACCTTCCAACTTCGCAAAGTAAAGTTTGCACGTGGAACTTCACCCCCTTCAAGCAAGCGAAACTCTTCCAACTTGGAGGACTTGTGTTTCTTGGTGCAAACTGCACGGTCCATTCATCATCCGATGATGGCAGGGTACAATTTACAATATTTATTTATTTATTTATTTGAACATACTGCAGCCCATGAAGGGCGTTTGTAGGAGTGGGTACAAGTCTTAAAGTACAAAAAGAAAAGTAAACATGCTATTAGAAATGAAATTTGCATTTATACGAATAGTACTTGACTTCCCGTTTTCTTCTTTCTGCGCATTTGATATAATCACTGGCCTCGCCTCCATTATGCTCGAAAGCTCCTGTGCTCAGCTCGGTTAGCAGAACACAAAAAAATAGCAAACAACGCATGTTTGGTTAGCAGTAAAATGATCTATATGAAAATGCATTTGATTCAGTAGAGATACCAGCAGTCGTAGAGGCATTGCGTAATCAAGGAGCACAGGAGGCATACGCAAATATCTTGTCAAATATCTACAAGGATTCCATAGCTACCTTGGTTCTCCAAAAGAAAAGAAGAAAGTTAACTATCTAGAAAGGGGTCAGGCAAGGAGACACAATCTCTCTCCTATGCTATTCACTGCATGCTTAGAAGACGTATTCAAGCTCTTCGACTGGGAAGGCTTAGGAGTGAGGATAAACGGCGAATATCTCAGAAACCTTCGGTTTGCAGATGACATTGTTCTATAGAGCAACAAAACGGACGAATTACAACAAATGATTCAGGACCTTAACCGAGAAAATGTAAGAGTGGGATTGAAGATTATTATGCAGACGACAAAGGTAATGTTTAATAGCCTGGCAAGGGAACAAGAATTCAGGATCACCAGTCAGCCTCCAGAGTCTTTTCTAAAGGCGCACGTTTATCTAGGTCAGTTACCCACAAGGGACCCTGATCACGAGAAGGAAATTTACAGAAGAATAAAATTGGGTTGGAGTGCATACGGCACGAATTACCCAATCCTGACTGGGAGCTTACCACTGTCGTTGAAAAGAAATGTGTACAATCATTGCATTTTACCGGTGCTAACATATGGGAGGTTAACTTGGAGGTTAACAAAGAAGCTTGAGGACAAGTTAAAAACCGCACAAAGAACGATGGAACGAAAAATGTCAGGCCTAACCTTAAAAGACAGGAAGAGAGCGGCGTGGATCAGAGAGCGAGCAAACAGGGATAACCGATATTCTAGTTGACATTAGGAGGAAAAGAGTTGCATTAGAGTTACAGAATGTAAACCAAAAGATGGGAAGTGCAGTGCAAGACAGGAGTAATTGGAGATCGCAGGGAGAGGCCTTCATCCTGATGGACATAAATATACGCTGATGATATAGCCTGTAATTAGGTCCACACCGCTGTTGACTCTACGACTCTCGCTGCTCGGTTCCTAGACCTCCTTCAAGCGACCAAATCTCTTGGTCTCGAGTGATTTGCTGACGTCGTGTTGCGTCGTTTTGTTACGACTCCAACTACCAGGCAGAATATCCCAAGGATCACTCAGCTTCTGTCAATATCTGTCCAATCAGATCACTTCCAAACTTCCTGTCAGAGTCCATATTACCTCGTTTTTCCTGCCTCCATGCTTGCATTATTGGTGCGTATGTTTAGAAAGAACCAACACGACAGCGCAGGAGAACACCATCCTGAAGTAAATATTACACGTAAAAGCAGCAGATCAGCAGCTGAGTTATTACATTATCACCCCCAGAGAATTTCATGCCAAGTTAATTGGTTTGTTTACCTTTTGTCGTTAGAGAGTTTGAAAAGGATAGCCTACTGTTCAAACGCTCTTTCTAGTTGGTACTAAGTCTGCGCATGCTGGAGAAGCCGATTCCGTCGACAGTCTAGTCAGTTGCAGTCAGTCGACACGCGTGGGCTGAGCACTGGGCTAATCATTGTGCGTCATTACTAAACAAGACTGCGTATAGTGTTTCAAACTTTCGGCTAATTAGTAGGTTCAGCTATGGGCGTGTTCGGACTGTAAGAAAATGTGAATATAAAAATTGGTATAGTGTTTCAATCTTGTGGCTAATATAGGGGGCATAGTTCGGCGCACTCACTCATGAGTGCATTCACTCACACTCACTCGCACTCATTTCAAAGACGTGAGTGCGAGTGCGAGTGAGTGCCTGTGAGTGTGAGTGCAGGTGAGTGCGAGTGCGAGTAAGTGCCTGTGAGCGTGAGTGGAGGTGAGTGCGACTGCGAGTGAGTGCCAGTGAATGTGAGTGCAGGTGAGTGCGAGTGCGAGTGAGTGCCAGTGAGTGTGAGTGCAGGTGAGTGCGAGTGCGAGTGAGTGCCTGTGAGTATGAATGGAGGTGAGTGCGAGTGAGTGCCAGTGAGTGTGAGTGCAGGTGAGTGCGAGTGAGTGTCAGTGAGTGTGAGTGGAGGGGAGTGCGAGTGCGAGTGAGTGCCAGTGCCTGTGAGTGCCTGTGAGTGTGAGTGGAGGGAGGTGAGTGCGAGTGCCAGAGTGAGTGAGTGAGTGAGTGCCTGTGAGGTGAGTGGAGTGAGTGCGAGTGCGAGTGAGTGAGTGGAGTGAGGTGAGTGCGTGACAGTGAGTGAGTGTGAGTGGAGGGGGTGCGAGTGCGAGTGTGCCTGTGAGTGTGAAGGGAGGTGAGTGCGACTGAGTGCCAGTGAGTGCAGGTGAGAGTGAGTGTCAGTGAGCGAGTGCGCGTGAGTGCCAGTGCCTGTGAGTGTGAGTGGAGGTGAGTGCGAGTGAGTTGCGAGTGAGTGCCAGTGAGTGTGAGTGAGTGAGTGCGAGTGCAGTGTGAGTGAGTGTGAGTGCGAGTGAGAGTGCGAGTGCGAGTGAGTGCCAGTGTGAGTGTGCGAGTGAGTGGTCGAGTGAGTGTGAGTGCCAGTGAGTGTGAGTGCCAGTGAGTGCCTAGTGAGTGTGAGTGTGAGAGTGGAGTGTGAGTGCCTGTGAGGGTGAGTGCGAGTGCGAGTGATGAGTGCCAGTGACTGTGCCAGTGAGTGCCTGTGAGTGTGAGTGCGAGGTGAGTGCGAGTGCCAGTGAGTGTGAGTGCAGGTGAGTGCGAGTGCGAGTGAGTGCCTGTGAGTGAGTGTGAGTGCGAGTGTGAGTGAGTGCCTGTGAGTGCAGAGTGTGAGTGTGAGTGCGAGTGAGTGCCAGTGCCTGTGAGTCAGTGTGAGTGGAGTGTGAGTGCGAGTGCGAGTGAGTGCCAGTTGAGTGTGAGTGCAGGGAAGTGAGTGTGAGTGGAGGTGAGTGCGATGCGAGTGAGTGAAGGTGAGAGCCTGTGAGTGTGAGCAAGTGCAGTGGAGTGTGAGTGAAGAGTGAGTGCGAGTGAGTGAGTGTGGTGCGAGTGCAGTGAGTGGAGTGCCTGTGAGTGTGAGTGATGTGAGTGCCAGTGCGAGGCGAGTGAGAAGTGAGTGGAGGCGAGTGCGAGTGAGTGCCAGTGAGTGTGAGTGCAGGTGAGTGCGAGTGCGAGTGAGTGCCTGAGTGAATGGAGGTGAGTGCGAGCGAGTGAGTGCCAGTGAGTGTGAGTGCAGGTGAGTGCAAGTGCGAGTGAGTGCCAGTGAGTGTGAGTGGAGGTGAGTGCGAGTGCGAGTGAGTGGTATGAGGAGGTGAGTGCGAGTGTGAGTGCCAGGTGAGTGCGAGTGAGGTGTGAGTGCGAGTGCGAGTGAGTGCCAGTGCCTGAGTGTGAGTGGAGGTGCCAGTGCGAGTGTGCCAGTGAGTGTGAGTGCGAGTGCGAGTGAGTGTGAGTGCGAGTGAGTGCGAGTGAGTGAAGGTGAGTGCGAGTGAGTGCCAGTTGAGTGCGAGTGCAGTGAGTGTGACTGTGAGTGGAAATGAGTGTGAGTGCGCGTGAGTGTCAGTGGTGAGTGCAGTGAGTGGAGTGCGAGTGAGTGCCAGTGAGTGTGAGTGCAGGTGAGTGAGTGCGAGTGCCTGTGAGTGTCAGTGTGAGTGGAGGTGAGTGCGAGTGCGAGTGAGTGCCAGTGAGTGGAGGCGAGTGCGAGGAGCCAGTGAGTGTGAGTGCAGGTGAGTGCGAGTGCGAGTGAGTGCCTGTGAGGAGTGGAGTGCGACTGCGAGTGAGTGCCAGTGAATGTGAGTGCAGGTGAGTGCTAGTGCGAGTCCAGAGTGAGTGAGTGGAGAGTGCAGGTGAGTGCGAGTGCGAGTGAGTGCCCAGTGAGTATGAATGGAGGTGGTGCGAGTGCGAGTGCCAGTGAGTGTGAGTGCAGGTGAGTGAGTGGAGTGTGAGTGAGAGTGAGTGGAGGGGAGTGCGAGTGCGAGTGAGTGCCAGTGAGTGTGAGTGAGTGAGTGTGAGTGTGAGAGGTGAGTGCGAGTGTGAGTGAGTGCCATTGAGTGTGAGTGGAGGTGAGTGTGAGTGCGAGTGAGTGCCATTGAGTGAGTGTGAGTGGAGGTGAGTGTGAGTGCGAGTGAGTGTCAGTGTGAGTGGAGGTGAGTGCGAGTGCGAGTGAGCCAGTGAGTGCGAGTGCGAGTGAGTGCCAGTGACTGTGAGTGTGAGTGCGAGTGCGAGGTGAGTGCCAGTGAGTGTGAGTGATGTGAGTGCGAGTGCGAGTGAGTGAGTGTGAGTGCAGGTGAGTGTGAGTGGAGTGAGTGTCAGTGCTGTGAGTGCGAGTGAGTGGAGTGTGCGACCAGTGACTGTGTGGAGTGCAGTGTGAATTGTGACGTGAGTGCGAGTGAGTACCAGTCAGTGTGTGAGTGAGGTGAGTGCGAGTGCGAGTGAGTGCCAGTGAGTGGGAGTGGAGGTGAGTGCGAGTGTGAGTGCCAGTGAGTGTGCAGTGCAGGTGATGTGTGAGTGCGAGTGAGGTGAGTGAGTGTGAGTGGAGGTGAGTGCGAGTGTGAGGTGAGTGCCAGTGACTGTGAGTACGAGTGCGAGTGAGTGCCAGTGGAGTGTGACTGCCTGTGAGTGAGTGTGAGGTGAGTGCGAGTGTGAGTGGTGCCTGGGAGTGTGAGTGGAGGTGAGTACGAGTGCGAGTGAGTGCCAGTGAGTGTGAGTGCAGGTGAGTGTGAGTGGAGGGGAGTGCGAGTGATTGTCAGTGAGTGTGAGTGGAGTGAGTGCGAGTGCAAGTGAGTGCCAGTGACTGTGAGTGAGTGGAAGGTGAGTGCAAGTGCGAGTGGTGCCAGTGAGTGTGAGTGCATGTGAGTGCGAGTGCGAGTGATTGTCAGTGAGTGTGAGTGGAGGTGAGTGCGAGTGCAAGTGGTGCCAGTGTGAGTGAGGTGAGTGTGAGTGCGAGTGAGTGCCAGTCGTTGTGAGTGAGGTGAGTGCGAGTGGAGTGAGTGCCAGTGACTGTGATTGTCAGTGCGAGTGTGAGTGTGGAGGTGAGTGCGAGGGAGTGAGTGCCTGTGAGTGTGAGTGGAGGTGAGTACGAGTGCGAGTGAGTGCCAGTGAGTGAGTGCCAGTGAGTGTGAGTGAAGGTGAGAGCGAGTGCGAGTGAGTTGTGAGGGCCTGTGAGTGTGAGTGGAGGTGAGTGCAGTGCAGTGCCAGAGTGAGTGAAGGTGAGTGCAAGTGAGTGGAGGTGAGTGCCAGAGAGTGCGAGTGCGAAGTGAGTGCGAGTGCAAGTGAGTGCCAGTGAGTGTGAGTGCAGGTGAGTGTGAGTGCCTGTGAGTGAGTGGAGGTGAGTGCCAGTGACTGTGAGTGGAAGTGAGTGCCGCGTGAGTGTGAGTGTGAGGTGAATGCAAGTGAGTGCAGAGAGTGAAGGTGAGAGCGAGTGGAAGTGATGCTGAGTGCGAGTGCGAGTGAGTGCCTGTGAGTGTGAGTGCGATGAGTGCCAGTGAGTGTGAGTGGGTGAGTGGGAGTGCAAGTGAGTGCCAGTGAGTGTGAGTGCAGGTGAGTGCGAGTGCGAGTGAGTGCGAGTGAGTGCCAGTGAGTGTGAGTGTGAGTGCGAGTGAGTTAGTGAGTGAGTGTGAGTGTGAGAGTGAGTGTGAGTGCGAGTGAGTGACTGTGAGTGTGCGAGTGAGCGAGAGTGCCAGTGAGTGTGAGTGGAGTGCGGTGAGTGTGAGTGTGAGTGTGAGTGAGTGCCCAGTGAGTGTGAGTGTGAGGTGAGAGGTGAGTGTGAGTGTGAGTGTGAGTGAGTGAGTGTGAGTGGAGAGAGCCAATGAGTGTGAGTGGAAGTGAGTGTGAACGTGGTGAGTGCTTCTGGTGTGAAACGTGAGAGTGCTGTGTGTGAGTGGAGCTGAGTGTGAGTGGAGATGAGTGTGAAATGAGTGAGTGGTTGTGAGTGGAAGTGAGTGTGAACGTGGTGAGTGCTTGAACGATAAGCAGAGGTGATATCGGTTCACCTTGCTTGCGGAAAAATGGAGGCACGTTGTGTCTACAAGCTCACTCGCGGCGATGACTTATCGCACTAGCAGATTGTGCACACCAAGATAGAAACCACTCACTAAGGTCATAATAATCCAAGGATCAGGCATGAGTGAGACAATGTATAATGAGATGAGCGGATATATTATATTGCGATAGCAATTATATGGACACTCCAAGCGAACTTCTGCCGTGGTCGTGGATGTCGTTGTGAGGTTCCGTATAAAGTCCGAACACGGTAAAATCGTCGCAGCGTGCCGGCGGTACGCTGCGTGTGCGAGTGCAAGCTTGCAAGGGACAGCCGACACTTGCTGCTCAATCTCGCGCGCGCGAGGGAAAAGGCGGGGCGGAAGCGCACTGCTTCTCTCGCGCGTCAGGCATTAGGGGCACCCGCTGCGGTTGCTCAGTGGCTATGGTGTTGGGCTGCTGAGCACGAGGTCGCGGGATCGAATCCCGGCCACGGCGGCCGCATTTCGAAGGGGGCGAAATGCGAAAACACCCGTGTACTTAGATTTAGGTGCACGTTAAAGAACCCCAGGTGGTCCAAATTTCCGGAGTCCCCCACTACGGCGTGCCTCATAATCAGAACTGGTTTTGGCACGTAAAACCCCACAATTTAATTTTTTAGGCATTAGGGGGGGGGGGGGGGGGTCGTCTTGCTCCGGCCGCGGCCGCGTGGGTGTCGTATCTCGAAAGCAATCTGCGACGTGGAAAAAGGGCGCTCGCGCTCGCCTCCTCTTCAAAGCGATTTGCGACGTGAACAATGTTCAACTAGAGCCGGCAACTTCGTATGCGCCGTGTTTTCGACGTTTAGTTCGCTTTGAAGCCAGAGGCGGCACGAAGGTCAATTCGCTCGCGGCTATAGCTGCGCCTGCTTACTCCAGCGTTCTGACATCGAGTTTCCGCGGTCATCGAGCGAGATGCGTTCATGTTTACCTGTTCGTGCTTGACACCGTGCTTGTCTATTTAGTTAGTAGGCGAATGTTTACAAGTTTATACGGCCCATTAAACTACTATCCTTGCTTCGTATAGCTCTCTACTAATTTGCTATCGCAACCGAAGCTTCGCCTTTCAGGCGAAACTGCGACATTTTCTTTAATACACCAGGGAATATGTATGGGCTGGAGCGCTGATGGCAGACATATCCACATCATGACCGGCAAATTTTGCCATGACTTCCACTGAGTGAACATGCTTGATGCCGTGTGATTTACGACACCTTCGCTGGTCATCCACCTTAAGAGGGTGGAATGGCTCCTCGTTTTCTTCCTGCTTCCCTCTTAAACGTACACGCACAGGCTCCTTACATAAACAGGCAGCGCGGAAAAGGGATTAGCCAAGTTAGCACAGAGTAACAGACACGCACGCTCGCATACATGGAGAAAAAACGAAGATGCAATGACAGATACCGCTTTGTTCTCCCTTTTGTGTTTCTTTCGGCGTTAAGTGGTTGACTAAGTATACGGACCAGTCAATCTCTCCCTCTATTTCCCGCTCTCTTGGCTCAATCCGACCGAAGCGGAGCTTAGCGAGCATGGGCGGCAAGCATGCACACGTCTAATGTCAATGACAGAGAAATGGACAGAGAGAGTTTGGGGCTGACGTCAATGTTTATGTCACCATGAATAAATTGAAACGAAAACTTTAGTCGTGCTAGTTTTGCTCTACTTTGCAGTGTTAATAAACCAGCTCTCTTTAATAATTTAGTCAATGAATCCGTTATTTTTGTAATTATTAAAACATAACCTTATTTCCTTCCTCTGCACCCCTTCCATTCTTGCTATGAGTTATTTTATGTACGGAAACCAAACAATATTGGCGTGCTGAAGCACTGTTCGAACAAGCATTTTGTAGGCTAGCAAATTTTATCTGGGGGCGCAAGACGAAGGTGTCTTCTCAGAAAGAAGAGTCGGTTTAGTGCTCAGCATGTACATTGATTTCCACTTGAGGTTATTTTGTTAACATGGCTTTCCCATCGGAGAGCGTATGTTAAAGTGACTCCTAAATATTTACGCTGAAATGCACAAGTGAGAGGTGTGTCATTAATAATGTAAGTAAACTCAGATATCTGTTTCTTTCTTACTGTTAGCGTTACAGATTTTTCGGCATTTAGAGTCATCTGCCACTCCTGACACGAATAAAAGGCAGAATTTTGTATATGGTGATTGACACTGTGATTAATTTCGCAGTACAAAATACAATAGTCAGCGAATAGACGGATGTTACCATGTAATCGGGAAGGTAAATCTTTTATGTATATTAAAAATAAACCTGGGTCCAAAACACTGCCTTGGCGCACTCCCGATGCAACAGGTGCTAAATTGGAAGCTTCGTTATGAATATACACGAATTGTGAGCGGTATAGATCGGCACAGTGACTCATGAGTGCACTCACTCACACTCGCACTCATTTCAAAGGGGTGAGTGCGAGTGAGTGGCAGTGAGGGTGAGTGGAGGTGAGTACGAGTGATTGCCAGTGAGTGCGAGTGCAGGTTGCGAGTGAGTGCCAGCGAGTGTAAGTGAATGCAAGTGCGAGCGAGTACCAGTGAGTTTGAGTGCAGGTGAGTGCGAGTGAGTGTAAGTGAACGCAAGTGCGAGCGAGTACCAGTGAGTGTGAGTGCGAGTGAGTGCCAGTGATTGTGAGTGCAGGTGAGTGCGAGTGCAGGTGAGTGCGAGTGAGTCCAGTGAGTGTAAGTGAATGCGAGTGCGAGCGAGTACCAGTGAGTGTGAGTGCAGGTGAGTGCGAGTGAGTGCCAGTGAGTGTGAGTGCAGGTGAGTGCGAGTGAGTGTGAGTGGAGGTGAGTGTGAACGTGAGTGAGTGCGGGACCTGGAAAAAATTATGGTGAGTGAGTGTTCTCCCAGACTGCCGACCTATGCTTGTGCGTGACCGAAACGACGCGCTTCCTCCCTTGCGCGCGCTAGACTGAGCTACAGTGTACTAGAAGGGGGCAGTGGGCTTACTCAGCGGCTCTCTGACGCAGTCAGCGTCGCATCCAAGAGGTGGCGCCACTGCAACTTCAATGGAAGCTTTGCTTGCAGAAGCTTGATTTTCCTTGCGTTTCGGTCGGTTTCAGTTCAAAGCAGTTCACAACTCTTATTTGTTTTTAATTTTGGCATACTTGACAGTCTCTACTATCTTTAGCAAGCACTATATTTGTTTAGGCCACATGATATTTGCCATAATAGTACCTTGTGGAAAAGCAAGACGGCAACTCTTGGTCAATTTGCTGCCTATCCTAACTCTAGACCTTTTGTGCAAAGAGGTCGTCGCTGACGGATATTGCTTATGCGGAAGGGGCCTTCGAATATTCCAAATTATCGGGCAATCGTAAAATAAAAATTTTCAAAACGGTTTCATTCCGTGTCGACCTAATGTAAAATTTTGTCAGACAGAAAACAGCGCGTGCAAACTTCCCAGCTGGGCTCAAAAAAAAAGAAAAAAAAAAAGAAAAAAAAATCAGGCATGCTGACCAGGTTTGTGTCTTTGCTTAGCCAAAATGAATATGTATATATGACTTAAATATTTCATTGTTCCACTTTAGTTGTTCCATGCTTCACAGTAGCCTTCTGCGTTTATTATTAACCATTATTACGCCGGCACACATTTGTTAAATCAAATCAGGTTTGTTTTTTTCATAAAGAAATGGAGGGAGGCCTCAACAAAAAGTGAAAACTAGTTCACTTGAGAAAGGCTCCGGCCTATGCTTATGTACAGTTGTATAAGGGTAAGCAAAATGAAGTTAACAGGCCTGTTGCTGACACAAAGCTTTTAAAGTACAGCGAGCCATTGTACAAGTACAACGGCTCAACTTCAGCTGCTTGGCCCTCTGCCGCTTTCCTGCCTTGTCACATGCAGTTAATTCCTTTCACATAAGAATGCAGACGTGTGACAATGTAAAAACTAATTATTTTAGCTGTGAGGCTAAGAGCGTGCACATTGCATGCAGCCAACTTCGAGGGAAAGCTTACTCTTAGCAACTTCCAGCATATCCATAACGCTGCCAGAGTGTAGCTCGCTCTGATAGAAGCATTCTGTGAAAAGATCCTCTAGAATTTTCACAAAGCCATACAGCTGACTGGAGGGATAAAGAAGGCCTCCTCGCGGTCACAGAAGTTTCTTAGCAGGGCAAGTTGAAAACTTTCGCCTGGTTGCGTCATGGTGAGCAGCTTTATGCATTCTTGGCATTTTGTGCTGGAATTGACGATACACTTCCGCGCAACATAGTCCGCAATGTGGTAAGTGAGCCTCGAGTCGCTTCTGGCCACGTGCTTGTTATGGTCGTTTGAAACCCGCAGGCCCGTGCAATGCTGGGGTACCACGTTTGTGTGGCTTCTGTGGCAGTAGCGCTAGCAGCAGTTTGACTGCACTCATTCTGTCACCTGATGCTTCGAGAGAGTCAACTTCCAGTAAGCAGGCCAGTGTACCTTCCTCGCAGTTTCCTTCGCTAACTGACCTAACTAGACCATAAAAAGAAAAACAATTTACGGTGATCAGGAACTGCGTTCTAGTTGAGCACAAAACGTGGCTCGAAATGGAGCTCGCATACTGCGCTCGTGTCGTCCAGGGGAGGTTCTATGGAGGTTCGTTTCCCACTCTTTCCGCCTATTTTTATCCTTCGGGACGCCAAACAAGGACAACTTCGGCCCATCCTTCATAAACATAGCCTGTTTGGCACCCAGGCGCGTAACAGTGGTTTTGTCGATGCCGCGGCATGGCTCAGTTACTGCAAGGCATACTAATCTCTTGCAGGCTATATGCGAAAAAAACACTGAAGGAAAAAAAAAAAAAACCCAGGCGACGACGTCCACAGAAAAAACAACGCAGCTCAGCAACTCCAACTAATATGATCGGGCACTGGGCGGGCACTAGGCAGCTGCGCCGTCGCACCCACGTTCCATTGAAACCGACGCCAGCGCCGCCGCTCGGCCTATCGGAGAAGCTCATATTTGCGATATTCGTGGAGCCGCCGCATCGCATAGCCTCCGCCGGAGAGTAAGCCCACTGCCCCCTTCTAGTACACTGTAACTGAGCTGCCATCGTCGGCTCACCCTCGCACGCTTTCACTAGCACATACAGCATATATGGCGCGCGGCGACGATTTTATCACCCCTGGACTTTGTACGGAACATCACGGCGACGACGACGGCAAAAATGCGCCTGGAGTGTCCATATAATTGATATCGCAATAAAGACAGATTGGAATAGTTTTACATTATACCAACCCAGGGTTGACTGCGGCTCTCTGGGTCTGCGGTGACATATGGTGACCTAGAAATAATGTTAGCGCGTCGATTGGACAGCATAATTTCAGTACATTTCTGCTATCATCATGAGCGTCGGTGCGGGAATATAGAGTTCGATTGTAGTTCCACCGATGTTGTCGGCTTTACAGGAAAATAAACGCCGTGCCGCCGCTCGACCCACTCTTCCATATTCTAGTGCGCTATAGCTACAAAGCGTGCTTCTACTACGTTTGCTTTATGTTGTTTTTTTTCTCTGTTTCATCGTGGTTGCGAAGTGTGCTGCCATGTTCCATTATTTCACCAAAATTCAGATTGGCCTGCTCTAAACTGCTCCAAAATGAAATTTACTCTGCTCCAAGTTGCTCCAAAATGTCATTTTGTCTGCTCGAAACTGTTCCAAAACGCAATTTTACTTGCTCGAAAAATTGCTCTGAAATGCCTTTGGGCAGTCCCACCCCTGCCTGTGAGGATTCTGGTTCCTGATGTCACTTCCAGTGGTGGCACATTCACTGTTGACTTGTACGTCCAGAGACAATAGAGTCCAAAGGGGTGAACAAATATGAGCAGCGTCTTGGAGGCTGGAGTCCAAAGAAAAAATAGCCTCAATTACTATGATGGAAGTGTGGGTGAGTTTGTGATTCGTGTATGACAAAGAACAGTGTGCAAAACGCTCCGTGACAGAAAAGCACACACACAACACTGTTTTGAGTGTGCATTTCTTTCAGTGGTGTCCTTTTGTGAGCTGTGCTTAGTTAAGCCTCGATTAGATGAGAATTGTTTCTGCCAGACAGTAATAAACACAGTCATTTTATTATGTCTGAAATGCAATTAATCTATCACCGGAAGTCCATTTCTCACTAATGTGCAGTGAATTTATCGCGGTATATCATTTATGCAGAAACAGCCAAAACTTTATTATTTATGCTGTACTCATCTTAACAATTTTACTAACTTGGCAAAATAGCAAGATACTCGTTTTAATCACTTTGGAAGGGCAATAACTTCATAATTATTACTATTTTCGACTTTTAAGAAATGACTACAGGAATCTGTTTTATCCGCCTCGCACGCGAAGAAATTCGAAGTTGAAAATGCGAAGCGCTGCTGTTTTACTCACCGGCGCACATGCTCAGGGGCTGCAAGGTTAATCCGCTTTCGTGGGTAGTCCAAGCAGACTGTGCTCGGTTCCATCGATGAACTTTTTTTTTTTTCAAGAAACATTTCATTACGCGGTCATACGCGGCAGATAACGGCGGAAGCCGTGCATGGAGCCGTAATGGCAGTGAAACGCCGCAGCTGATAAAGTTCACCGTCTTTAAACATGTTCGCTTGGTGGCAGTTATCGAATGTTGGACGCATAAACTGGCTGAGATATTGTTGATATGTAATTAACATGAACCTGCGTGATGATGCTCAAACGAAACGACCACCCCGTTCGCAAATATTACCGCCGTACAATTTGAATCGACAAACGGCACGGACTGCAATCGATAGCAGTGGGCTGCTGCTTATCACAAGTCAGTGAGGCCTCAAAACCTTCATTCAAGTAACAAAGCACGGACTTTAATAAACGAAGTCCAATAAAAACAATAGACTGCGGGCATAGATGGGTTTGCAGCTGGAAATCAAGCGCTGCATATACAGGGTGTTTTAGGGAACACTTTCAAAATTTATTTAAGGTTGCCTGTGGCAGATAGCCCAATTCTAGTTATTGAGCTGGTCTAGTCGAAGAGGCGGACATTACTTGCACAAAAAATTGAAATGCATATTCATCTAATCAACAAAAATTCACGAATAAAGTTTTTAACTAAGTACCTGATGGCCCATATTGCAATTTACAAATTGTAGTCGTGGAGTTCGCAAGGCGGATCCACTTGGAATTAATTCTCGGAATGACACCAGTTTCGAGTTATTAATCCCCGAACTTTGCGGAGAAATGCATCGGCGTTCCAGTTAATTTTGTGCTTCAATGCATAAAGCGACGTTTTGTTAAGAAACTAATCGATAATCGATCAATAATCAATAAATTCCGAAAATGCTGGGGATGACGTGGTAGTGCTTAGTCTAGCCCAAATACGTGGCCAATACCTTGCGATAGTTAACCGATATCCAATCAATAGTTAATAATCGATCAATAATTAATAAATTTCGGGAAATGCTGGGGATGACTTGGTAGTGCTTAGCCTAGCCCAAAAGCCAGGACTAGCTAGGTGCCCATCAGCTCCGCTGTGTCTTTAGCATTGCGCCTCCAGTGCAAGCTACGCAATTTTTTTTTATTTGCATTGAAGCAATTGGTACGCTTGCTTCTTCGAAAACTCCAACTGCGTGGCGTGAGGCGAGCGTCCCATCTTTTGCGCACTTGAATACGCGCCGCTCTCCATTATGAGCAGCCGCGGTATACTTTCATCAGTAGAGAGTTTTAGAATAGGGGCCCCAAAGAGCTTTGCGGGTGTGAGCGTTGGGGATTGCAAGAGTGATGAGTTTCAGAATAGGGCTACAGTGTACTGTAATAGGGCTTTGCGTTTGCGAATAGCCTCATGCGCTTGCAGCGCCACTACGGTGTCAAAGAAAAACTATTCTAAATATTAAAATAAACTATACCATTTCATGATAGGAAGAGTAATTTTGACCTTCGTGGTTTTGCGTTTAATTGCAATTAAGATGTTCTGTTAGCAGCAATCGATTTATTGCGCCTAATTTTGAGTAACCAACTTGACGTGCCTTCACAAGCCAAGCTAATCCACGTTAGGCCTACGAGCCATGAAATCGACAATCGAATTCAGAATCAGCGGCGTCTAATGAATCAATCTTCATTACACACGTTATTTGAGAGAAAGCGACAACCGCAGTCACTTCTCCTAGCTTACGAACTTCACGCGTTACCACGAATCAAGCCGAGTTTGGTACTCGGAGAGCCGCCGCTTCGATGGGTGCCGCCATGTTTGTTGACGCAAAACTTTTGGGGCTGCTTTTGGGGCTCCCGCTAAATCGGCCCAACGCAAAACCCAAACGCAGTTAGCGTCTCGCGCATGCGCAGTGGTGTCGACGCTATTTCTTTGGGGCCCCAAAACTTTTGGGGCCCCTATTCTAAAACTCTCTAGTGATTCGTACTGGTCGATTAAGCCGTTTAAGGCAGTATCATCGCTGTCGCTGCTAGTGATGGCAGAGACCTCTTGCTCATGTTCGGGTGGCACAGTTGAGCTCCCGGGAACTTCAGGCTGGCAGGTGAAAATAAAAAAAGAAAGCCATGTGTTTCAGTCCTATAGCATTCTATCTATTTATTTATTTACCATACCCTCAGGGCCCAAGGGTGTTACAGAGGGGAGTTGGTTTTGATTACAAAAAATTGAACATAAACAGCACTAAATATACATATCATTCCAAAATAAAAGAGCCTCACAAATGAAAAAAAGAAGTTTAATTAAAATGAAGTTATGGGGTTTTACGTGCCAAAACCACAATCTGATTATGAGGCACGCCGAAGTGGGGGACTGCGGAATAATTTGGACCACCAGGGGTTCTTTAACGTACACCTAAATCTAAGTACACGGGTGTTTTCGCATTTCGCCCCCATCGAAATGCGGCCCCTATTCGTCCCCGTGTCTCTTCTCGCGCTGTGTATTATCAGAACCACCTCTTGTTCAATTAAATCCACGTCTCTCGAAGGTTTCGCTCTTTAGGAAACACTTCGATTCCGAAGCCTTTGTCCCTTGTGCTCTTGTAGAACCCAGGAACGCAGCAGGTGAATCCTCCTATCGCACGATGGCTTCACAGTGTCCACACGAACCATAAAAATTGCCAAAAATCGTTCGGAAGCAGGACGCATAGGCACTCCGGGCGGCTGGAGCGGCCGGATGACTACAAGTACCAGCATGCACCGCGGCAGCGGCGGCGTCGTGAAACTGTCTGGTGGGATCGGTCTATTAATTTTGACCACTAGGAGATCTTTAACGTGCCCCCAATGCACGGGACATGGGCGTTTATGCATTTCGCCCCCATCGATATGCGGCCGCCGCGGCCGGGATTTGATCCCGCAACCTCGAGCTTAATTAGCAGCTTCAACGGTAAAGCTGCTAAGCAACCACGGCGAGTCGGCAGGGTGGAGACATACACTCTCAAACTAGTTATTTCGACCCGGTCCGCCTTGTTTGCGCCCAGTATAGCTTTCCGTGTGCGCTTGCTGCACGGATCAGCTGACTGCGCTTCGTGCAATATTCCCGGGTGTTGTGATCGACAGCGCACGAATTATTTCAGGTGGTTCACTTTTTATCAGATAAAAAAATAATGTCGTTTCAGGACAGCGTAGATAAAGAGAGACAAATGGTAGCCAACGAAGTCATCGCGCATGTGTGTGCAATGTGAGCGCCGTAAATAGATTATTTTACGCTTATTTTAGGCTCGCGTGTAGTTCTAAACAATGTTCGGAGCATGCAAACAGTACCATTTTTGTTTGTGGGCATGTGCATGGCATGGGTTTATGTTTGTACACGTGCGCGTGTTTGTACAGCATGCACGTGCGTTTACAGGTGCGTGTTGTGTTGAAGTTTGTATGGATGTACGTGGATGCATGTGTGTGTATTTTTATGTGTGCACGAGTACGCATGCATTCGTGTGTAAGCTAGCGAAAGTATGTTTATGTGCGCGTTTGCTTGATTGCGCGTACATGAAAAAATTAAAGTTTGCACATCAAAATGAATAGTACACAGGTTTTTTTTTTCATTTGCAGGCTCACTTCGAGAAGTTTAGCAGGCTTAATTCAGCATCAGGATGCCGTCACCCACCACGGTGGCTCAGTCAGCTAAGGTGTTGCGCTGCTGAGTACGGGATCGCGTGATCGAATCCCGGCCACGTCGGTCGCATTTCGATGTAAGGGAAATGCAAAAACGCCCGTGTGCTTGCGTTCTAGTGCACGTTAAAGAACCCCAGGTGGTCAAAATTGTCCGGAGCCCTCCACTATACGGCTTGCCTCATAATTGGCACCTAAAACTCCAGAAAGAAGGATGCCGTCAACAAAAAGAGTTACACGTGATGCACTACACCATTGGGAAGCAAAGTTTATTGCCCCCAACTTCTTGCACACGCGCCGGTGTCCGTACGTTCTTTCGTACTTTTCTGCGCTCGGTTCTTGCGCACGTTTGTACATTGGATGGTATATATGTTAATATATATTACACTTGATAGTGTTTGTACATTATACACGGCACACCCAATGTGCATTTTTTTCTGTATTAACTGCTTCTTACACCTTACATGGCGTACGTACTGTATAGTTTGTTTTTGTTTCCTTGTATTTACTTCTTGCTTACATGGCGCGTCGATTGTAACTATTGCCTTTTTGTTTTGAGCTTGCTGCAAACCACTGTATGACAAAGCGCTACGCCTGTACTGTTTGTATGTCTACTCCTGTATGAGCCTTTCAAGGCTTACAGTATTGACAAAAAAAAAAAAAATAAGCGCGTACACCGATATACGTACATACAAGAGCTTGACACTGAACCACCACCTGTTGAAGCATGTGACCTACACCATGATAAAATTTGCCGCGCGGAATTGAGCAAATTAAGAGCTGGCAGGTGTCACAAAGAATACGCGCAGCTTCAATACATCCAGTCCAAAGCAGCGCGAATTTAATTATTTCTTTTTCGTGTGAAATTATTGCGAGGAGAGGGTAAAGTGGCAACAATTAACGGTAACAAAACATTGCTGCTGGGGAGTGTCGGCGGTTCGTTGTGAAGCGCCGTCAGCTACAGATTCGAAGTGAACCAGAAAACGCCTCGATATTGGTGGCGAGCGATCAGCGGCGGTGAGGCTACCGACGACGCAGAGCGTATACGCGACGACTCCTCTGCCGGGCACGTCGCTGTGCCGCAGGGAGATCCTCTGTGTGACAGGCAGATCTCACAATTTGCCAGCAAGACCACCGTCGGCCGGCGCTCCTCGAACTGCAAACAGCGTGCGGCGATTTACGAGGACGCGCCTTCAATTCGGGCGCCGTGGACACCATAAGTGGCTCCAAGGAAATCGACGTCACTCTGCTTATGAAGGAACTGTCATTACTAGCGTCTGGAATATGCAGAAATGAAACAAGTGATCGCTTATTTGAATCCGACGGCGTTTATAGCTTCTTTTCACTCGTAAATTGTATTTCGCGGAAACCCTTAACCGCCGTTGTCAGGCATTGTTTTCTCAACCTAGGAAACACTTTACTGTATGCAATCCTCGCCCTTTTCTAGTTATTTTGCATCAAGGAGCTCTCACAGTGAGTAGATTCTTTTGAAACCGTACCGCAACATGATCGGCGGTATACGCTTGCACCTGCCGGTGCATGGCTCTCATGCAGTTTTCTGCGCAAGATACTTCTAGGGCGTTTTTCAAAAGTAATTTCGTCCTCGGTAATTTCAGCCTCTTCACAGTTTTCAGTATTCACACTGAAAGAAACGAAAAAGAAAATAAATTCACGCATAAACTTCTCTGGGAGTTGTCTATATAAGTATGCGTAAGCATTGTGGCGCTTGCTCATCTCCACGCAGCCCGGTGTCATTATCAGTGTTACGGTGGCTAACCAGCGTATCAGTGTTATGACACTTGATACGGCCAGTACAAATGACAGCGCTGTAGCGACATGAACTGGTGCGGACGGCGGTGCAAGGTGCATTGATAACGCAAGCAGGTGGCGGCGCCAGGTGCGCTGATTACGGTCCGATCATAAGCCGTTATCGCTCTTTAGCGCCTTGTCCATCCGTATCGAACCATTATGAACCGTGATCAAAGGACTCCGACGGCGGCACGGACCGATCAAACGTAATCTGGCACGGCCGTGCGGGCCGTATCTTGAAAGCAATCTGCGAAGCGCACAGAGAGCGTGCCGACTGCTGAGAGCGCGCTTCGTTCGCGTTGAAGAGACAGGCAACACGGTCGCTCGCCGTTGCGGGCTCTATCTTGAAAGCGATAATTAGGACAAATGGTTTCCAGATGGTTTCCAGCAGAACGTATGGACACGGACAGAAAAGGACGACGACACACGCTGGCGTGTGTCGTCGTCCTTTTCTGTCCGTGTCCATACGTTCTGCTGGAAACCATTTGTGCTATGTGCAACCAACGAGCTCAGGCCAACACTATTCTGACGATAATTAGGGTCGCACGGACCGTCGGACGGATGGACGGACTGACGGACAGTTTTCTCGTTGGGTAAGCATAGAAATGTTTACTCATTTAAAAAGAGGCCAACTTCGCTAAGGAGTGTCGTAAAACGAAAAAACAACGTGCTCCATACGGCCCCACGTTCATTTGGGAGACAAAAGTTGCGGACTTTTCTCACTTAAGCGCTCAGGGCCGTTTTTCACGAGCGCCCCCTGGGCAGCGCTGGTTTTCCATAGCGTGAGCAACCAGTGTCGCGGGGAACGATCACAACACTATGCTTAACCACGGCCGCTCGATGAAACGCACGAGGTGCGGCCTGCCACGTCGCCCGAAACCGGTGTGAGGCGCCTAGTTCTCCGCGCCACCGCTGCGGCTCCCCTGCTCGGGGACACAGGCGCGCGCGGGTGGGAGCGTTCCTTTGGCTGGGTCCGCATACTCCATGCAGCGGCCGCGCTTACATTTGATTGACGCGAGAGTTGTGCTTTCTGTTTGCAAAAAAGGAAATCTCAATGCTGCCTGCAAGGATACCAATATACCAGGAAGTAGGTATTGGGCCGCTAATGGGCTCAAATAGGCGCCAACGACGCACCTTTGCCGCTGGTTTCGAGCCACACGACCATCGTTCAAGAGAACTGGCGTATTATTTATTGAGCGGCAGAACTGCTTATACAGCTGGTGCTTTTGTTGAGTGTGCCGATTTACTTGTCTCACTTGATGTGCTTGTTTGCTGGTTAAAAAATAATAATAATAAACGTAAAATGAAACTTCTTACAAATGCGTGCGTAATGGCATAGGTACGGATAACTATATTCTGCTAGATTTCTTTAGTTTCACTTTTCTGGGTGAATTGGGTAGGATGCAGTTTACAACGGATCGTACATTCAGCCACATTGACGATGTGTTTTAGCACCTTTATGTAAAGACGATGCAGTGAACAAAAAAGTTTTTCAGCATGAATGCTGCATCGAATGGCGAGAAAAAATATCGAGGGAGGCTGTGTCAAGTGTTTTCTTTATTTACAAGATGTGAAGTTAAGGAAAAGCGCCTTGTTCAGCAGCTTTAAAATCGTACTACCTTCCGTGACAGAGGCTTGTAGGCGAGTTTTAACCGTTCCACAGTTTCATTCAGGTCCCCGGCCCAGTTCGCCAGTAGCGGCCGTAACAATTTGCTTAGAAAAATCTTGCACACTTCCTCGGTGTGGCCTTGATCCTCCCTGTCGCACGTCAGTTCCCGAGATTTTACAAAATGTGGCAGGAGTGTTGAAACCAAGAGTCGGCAAAGCTTGCCACTTCGCCTGACCTCGGGGCACTTCATCACTTTTTTAACAAAGATGCAGGTCAGCTTGCAGAGACCAGTTATTTGCATTGTCGGGTATTTCAGCGCTCCGTGGTCAAGGTTTTTTACCAACCCGTAAACTTCTTCAGTTGGCTCGGTCACCTGCATTAAGGTTTTGCAAGACTCGCATGGTACCTGCAAAAACGCATAATTGACAGGTTTACATTACCAAAAATATAAATCGACGTGTCATAGACACATAAACAAATGACTTGAAACATTCATGACCGGGATCACTGAACTCTTCGAGGATTAAAAGCCAGCTAGAACTTTCTTAACATAAGATGAAATGCATTCGTACCTTCTCCTCGCATACACGTGCAAGATAACCAGCCAAGTAAATAAGTGGGGCGATCTCTAGGTCAGCTTCTGCTCCAGACCACAATTTTACGAAACCGAGCTCACTCGCAAGTTCCATGGTAGCAAAGTTGATGACATCTGGAAGGGGAGCAGTTTCGTCGCCCACGATGGCTTGTTTGAGTGCTGTTTTCATCTCAGAAGTGGTAGGTGCATTTGCACTCTGTGCCGCCTGCAGGATTCCAACCTGGAAACGTTAGATATGCATGAATGTATTTTGCATTGTTTTGTTTTTGTAAACAGTACCTTCAGAAGTTTCTCCGCCGTGAAGACTGCAGCTCTCGCATCGACTCTGTCATTTCCGCCGTTAAACTGCCTAAGGCTGCTGAACAGCGATTCCACAGGGTCGCTATTTAGGCCCCGTGTGAGGACGTAGCGGAAGCTGAAAAACAAGCAGTTTATTATGCACGAGTAAACAAACACACAGCTCAGTTAATTGCACAGCTGCGAAAATGCTTACTTGATATGATCAAGGAGGTACTCAGTCAGTGCTACTGTGGATCTCGTCGTCATAAGTGTAGCTTCATAGGTTTCTTTTGTCATTTTTTGCGTCGACTTCCCGCCATTCATCTGGAGGTCCTCAAGGTAGCCGACAAAGTCCACTTCCAACCAGCAAAGCCGTTCATCATCTGAGCTGTAAAACGGCCCTTCTTGGAGTCCCCGTGGCTTCACCACCCCAATGTCATGGAGGGCGTACCACTGTGCTACCATTTTCATAAAGCAAATCGTGGCGCCGCAGTCTTTAAATAGCAGTGCTTCAGGGTGACATTTTGGGTATTGCTGGAGAAACTGTAGCGTTGCAATTACCTCTGAAGACATAGTTTGCGTGGCTCTCCGCACTTTCATCTTTTCGATGTTGGTGGGCTCGACATGGGAGCGTGTAAGAAACCTTACTGACTTCAGAAGCAAAGAAGACTGAATGTCGAATAGTTTTTTCAAGTAGAAGCCGCCCCGAATGACTTTCTCTCCATCTAAAATCTCACGTTCAAGAAAGTTCGTTCGAATGTTCTTGATTAGGTGGTTTGGGTCGAACGACAAGAAAAGTGGGTCACATTCCCGCAACGGATGGGGAACAGCATGAACAAGTGTGCCATCCTGGGAAAAACGCTTGAACAAGGAAACATTTGTCTGGTGGTTGTCTGTCACAACTCTCGCTACGCGAAAGCCCACTTGCTCAACTGCTTTCATGACTTCCATTGTCATGGAAAAAAGCTTGTCATTTTTCAGACAGCGTGTGAAGAAGTAGCCCACAGGGATTATGTAAGCCGTCGATAGGCCTCTCAGAACGAAACATAGTAAGCGGTTTGCTACCAGTGGCAAACTGGTAGACTGTTCTGCTGTGCCCATGTCAACGAGACCAAAGATCTTGTCCACCTGTCGGTCATATATAACTTTCTGATCTATGGCCATTTCGTCGATTATTAGAGAACAGAAAGCTTCTTGTTCTACACTTAGCCCTTCGTACTCAACACGAAGGCGTTCTCTGATTAAGGTGGTTACTCCAATTTCACCCGTTGATTGACCGACGTAGTTTTGTAATGTGGCTCGGCACGGCAATTTGAAAAGGTTTCGTATCCTAACGTGCTCGTAGCCTTTACTTGAACATGCCTTCCAAAGCACACACTCTCGCAATATTGTTTCATTATATTTCGGCTTCTTGCTGCAGTAATTGCATACTTGGTTTTTGATAAACAGAGCATTTTTATCCCCTTCATCTGCTGATTTCAGCAAGTCCACAAAGTCCTGGATTTCTTTGCTCTGATCATAGTCTTGAAGTCGCTGCCTCATTGCATCATGCTCTGCTTGCAGCTTCTGAAGCGCCTCTTGCTGGCGTTTAATTTTCATTTTGAGCCGGTGCTCTATCCTTTTGGCATCATCCAACACGTTCACGAGGTTCAGCGTTGTTTCACATGCTTTATCGACAAGCAAAACACTTTCGGAGCACTTTTCTGTTGACGACTCGATGACAAGGTGTTGTTGGTCATCGCCGTCAGAAGAAAAAGAGGTAGATGCACTTACTATTGTATCCTGCTCCAATTTCTTACGATGAGCCACTGCTTCTTCCTGTGCATCAAAAACATGGCCACAACCGCTTCGACGCCGCTTCCGCCCTTGTTTTTGTCCATTTTCTTTCCGCATGTACTCCGGATAGTTTGGAAAAACAGTGGGAACAGCTGTTGGAAGCAAGAATTTTAGCTTCGTTGACTTCTTATAGTCACCGTCGGTGAAGTGAAGCGCACACACCAAAGACCGGTCACTCGGCTCCCAAATGCTTCCTTTGCCACTTGTTCCCTGTCGCGAAATGTTTTTAATCCATGCTTTACGGCGTTCTACGTCGCACGGAAACTCATGGTACCGGATTAAAGGATATTTTCTTGCGTTAGTAGTACACAGCGGCACGCAACAGTAGCGCGGCATAGCGCGACATGCAACACGACAAGGACCTAGACACTTGTGTACTACCACGTGGGCGGACAAAAGGCGTGCAAGCGAGACGAGAAATCACTCCGACGCACACAGAAAACTCTTTCCACACTGATTCCCGGCGCCTACCCGAACGGGGAGCTGGCCCGTAGCAGTGGCGCCACCCCCTAAAAGAGCGGCGGCAACTGTCAACTTTCGCTTCACAGCTCCGCCCATACTTCGCCGCGCGACGTGGCAGGCCGCACCTCGTGCGTTTCATCGAGCGGCCGTGGCTTAACATGCCATGCTTGCAAATCCGTAAACGTTTAAATTCGTAAAAACCCCTCCGACTTGACACCGAAGGGAGCGCCGGATAGCACGGTTTCTTTAAGCTTTCCCAGGGGCGGATTATCCAGGGTTCAAAAGGTTCAAATGAATCGGGCCCACCAGGCTGAGGGGCCCCCGAGGGCTGAAAGAAATGGCAGACTTCGTGGTTCGAAAAAACTGTCAGTTTCGCCGCAAGGGCGAAGCAATGACTGCGATAGCAACATAATGCAATGGCATACGAAGAAAGGTTACCAGCTTTGGTAGCAATGCGAATTGTAGTAAACACGGGCTTGGTGAGTAAGGGGTGTGCTGCGGCGTAGTCAGACCGATATGAAGAGAGGACTCGATGATCACGACAAGGCGCGTGTAAAACGGTGGCGTTGATCAGAAACGCCTCCCGTGGGCAGCGCGTGCAGGTGCGAATGGCTATATATACGTTCTGTGTAGGTGCTCCGGGCAACATTGCATGTGTGGCGTGCGTCGGAAGATGAGCTTATGAGATAGCCTTTACTGTATGGCGCGGGAGAAGATAGCGCACATAAAGGTAGAAGGCGAGCAGCGGTGTCCGCTAGTTGTCGGCCTGGTGTGGCCGCCATCGCGCGCAGAGCAGATCACACAGCTTGCAACAGTGGGCGCGCGGGGCACATACGCGATTGGGCGTTCGATGAAATGTACTTAGAAGTATAGGAATGCAATGAACACATGAGCAGAAGTAAGAGGCGTATTTAATGAGGCGTGTAAATGGAATAGCACGAAATATAGTGTTACGATGTAAACACACGTGAGTTTAAGTGTAGCACAGTTCACTCGACGACCGGGATAACCGGCTTGTAGTCGCTGAAGTAGGTGGGAAATGTCACGCAGTGCACTCGGGATGCAAAACCCTTGCCGAACACAACATCCAAACAGGTGTTGTTGCGTATAGTAGGATGTGTGACGTCCGACGAGAGGCGAAGTCCAAGTTCAGCACCAACGAATGCGAGAGAAGCCACTCGTTTTCACTGCAAAGCACATTGAAGTTAAAGTCTCCAGTAATGATCACCGGCGCATCCTCGAGGCACACCGCACGGAAGTTATGGAGCAAGAAGTTGGTGACGTCGGTCCGCGACGTTCCTGGTGATAGGTAGACCGCTGCGACGATGAAGCCCCGTGATGTTTGAAAGGCGCAGGCATCGCCACAATTAATCTGGGGCAGCGAGTTCAGTGTGTAGGGAACGCTTCGCGGTGAAAGCGTGGTTCCGTCGAAACGCTCGTAAACGGCGACTCCAGCAGCTCGGCGCTCGTGTCGTTTTGCGATGGTAACGCACTTGTAACCCGGCAACTCGAAGGCAGTGTCTGTCCACGTTTCCGATAAGCATAGTAGTGGTGCCTCGTGGCGAGACATCAAAGGCGTGCGCAGGCAACGAGCGCACGTTGACGTTGCATAGCGCTAAGGTTCACGTGAGGTGACTGTACGACGGCGAAGGCACTTGGCGGCGATCGTATTGAGCTGATGGTTTTGTAATCGACGAAATTTGTCCGCCAAGGCCCGATCCGGGTTTTCTCTTCCGTGGTGGAAGGTGAAGTCATCGTCTACGTTGGTTAAGTAGAGTCCGTGCAGAGTGGTGGCTCGACTCAACGCAGCGTAATCTAGTTTCTGGGGATGGCGCTTGTGGTAATCGTACACCACCTCGTTGTACGCTCCGCCCTGTGACTTATGTATTGTGACAGCGTTCCCTTGCATTACGGGGAACTGCTTGCGACGGCATGACACACCCGTTTTTATGTCCAAAGACACAGTGGCGCTCGATGGGAACGGAATCCACACGAATGACAGGACCAGCAACTTGACGAATCAGGTTGCACTTCAGGCGAGCAAGGTTGCCAGTTGCTCTGCAGTGAAAGTGGAGCCAAAGACGTTTGGGGAGGCCCATTTCGTCGAACTGCACGTGCTTCAGATGACCCAACACCCCGTTAACCAAGCGTCGGACACGTCAATGTTGAGGGTAAGCATGTATACGGCTTCCCTAAGCATAGTACGATTTTTCGCGGGAGGTTACCAACCTCAGCAGTGGTAAGTGAGTGTAGCCGACGCTTTGCGCTCTCACAGTCAGCATCGCTGCGGTAGCGGACGATTGCGTCGTCGGCATTAGCCTCGTGAATCAGGGGCGTAGACGGGGGGGAGGGGGGGGGGGTGATGGGGCTTCAGCCCCCCCCCCCCCCCCCCCCCATCCAAATTTTTTTCGTGCTGGCATGCACCGCCGACCAAAACTACCACCGACGCCGGGAATCATTCTGTATTTTGTCTACAATGTCTTTTTCACCCCGTTACGGTCACCCGCCATCTCTAGTTCTCTACTTCGTCTGGTTTGCCCTGTCCTGCAGTGGGGGAGAGGAGAGGGGGAGAGTGTGCGGATGGTGGGGGTATAAGAAAGCAAGCCAGCAGCCACGTGGAGGACACTTTTGCTGTGCCCTAGCGGGCAGGTGCATGTACGTTGAACGTTTCTTGTATGTTTTCTTTGGAGCACACCGCTCACCCGTCACCATGTATTAAACTTGTGTTATTTGTTTATCTGCCGCCTCGTCTTCCCTGCCGGACCCTCTCCGATGGTCAACCTGGTTCGAGCTCCAAACAGACGCTGTTGAAGGTTCACCAAACCCCGGCCCGTAACAGGCTTTATTTTTTATTTTGTGATTGACTTGAAAGTCAATGTCATTTTCTAAAAGTAGAAAATGACGGGGGGCATCTAAAAAGAAGATGCCCCCCGTCTGCGTATAACTGCTTCCACGCACACTTAATAAACAGTCAGAACACTACCGCCCTCAACACACCAGTCACAAACATTCTGTTTCCTTCCGTCTGCACAGGACACGCGATAATGGAACGTACGCTTCTCAGTGCAAATTATGCACTCACTGAAAACACAACGCGCTTAACCTTAAAAGAAAGCACTTACACTTTTAACAAAAGTTAACTGATACACACGCGCGTTACTCTTTACAACAGATGTCCATTAATCTCTGCAAGTCTTCCTTGCTGTCAGCCATAAGTACAATGTCATCCGCATACATCAGTCCTGGTAATGACTGTTTAATCCATTCTCCTTGCTTGAAAAAAGGAAAGGTTGAAGCCAAGTGCGCTCCTCTCTAATTTTTTCTCTAATCCTTGTAAATACAGCATGAACAACAGAGGTGACAGAGGGCACCCCTGCCTAAGCCGCTGTATCTCTATAGGACCAGATGCCTTATTTTCCCATTTTATAAGCACCTTGTTACTTTTATAGATATCTTTTAAAAGATTACTTACTCCATCTTCCACATCTAGAGTGCCCAGTATGTACCACAAATCCTTTTGGATTACACTGTCATAGGCTCCTTTGATATCCAGAAATGCGATCCATAGGTGCCTGTGTTCCTTTTCTGCTATTTCAATACACTGCACTGCGTCAATGAGAACAGATTATCTTCTAACCTTCTTTGTTTCCGGAACCCATTTTGTAGTTCCCCCCGCACCTCCGCGCTCTCCACCCATGCCTGCAGTCGGTCCTTTATAATCTGCATCACCACCCTGTAAACCACTGACGTCACTGTTATGGGACGGTAGTTTATGTCGGCTTTGTCCCCCTTTCCCTTATATATCATGCTCATCCTGCTCATAAAGCCCCTATATATAAAAAGTAGCGCCATTCTTAGATCTGATGATGATGATAAGTGGTTCTTGAGGGAAAGGGAAAGGTTGGCGCTATCTTCTGCAGCCCTTGAGGGAGCACGGCTCAGCGCCAACGGGGAGGGGTAAGTGGGAGCGAAAGAAGGGATAGAGTGGAGTCGCCATGGCTGGGCGAAGCAAAACCGGCAGGCATAGGCGGCACGTATCAGGCCGAGATGGAAGGCCTTGGTGTGCTGCAGAGTCTGCAGGGGTGTTGTACCAGGCCGGTCAGGCCCGGGGTGGGGTGGGAGGCCGTGAGGCCTTCCCGCTTGTAGAAATGTTCTTAGAGGCGTGCGGAGAGCCCTGACGACTCAAGGAACTCCACGACGCCTCGAAGTGCAGAAAGGTGGTGTCGGCCGGGGAAGAGGAGATCTTCCTCCTTGCCAGAGGGGAGGCCCAGGCGGCGGAACTCCTGCAGGAGTGGGCCCCGCTGCTGGAGGTACGCCGGGCAGGCCAGCAGGAGATGTTCGATCGTCTCCGGCTCCCCGCAGGAGCTGCAGGCCGGGGACGTCGCTCGTCCCAGTCGGTAGCTGCGTGCTGCCGTCCAGCTGCAGCCGATGCGGAGCCGGAGAAGGAGCGAGGTCTCCCTGCGAGCCAGGCCTCGCTGGGGGAGTGGTCGTGGGGGGCATCCCAGTGCCACCCGTTTGTCTGGGTGGTGGGTCGCCAGGTGTCGCCGCAGCCTCAGTTCAGTGAAGTCGCCCTCCGTCACGGCCCGACTGAGGGGCACAGTGGTGTGGTGGGCGTCCTTCGCCAGGGTGTCGGCTGCCTCGTTGCCCGGGATCCCTACGTGGGCGGGGATCCAGTGCAGGGACACCGGGTGGCCTGCGTCCTGCAGCGCTGTCAGCCGGGTAGACAGCAGTGCGACTCCAAGGCTGGCGCTTTCTGGCCTCTGCAGGCCGAGGAGGGCTGCCTTGGAGTCGCAGAGGATGGCCGCTGGTACCCCAGGAAGCTCCTCGGAGAGTAGGTCGACGGCCAGGTGGAGGCCTGCCACCTCCGCTGCAGTCGAGCTGGCGTGTCTGGGCAGTCGACACTGCCTGCTCTTCTGCAGGGCTGGTGCCGTGCAGGCCGCCGTGGCAGAGCCGGTGTCCGGTACCACCGAACCGTCGACGTACACCAGGAGGTGGTCTCCGAGGGTCTCGTCCAGGAGGCAGGCGGCCGTCTGCTGCAGGGCGCAAGCGGGCGAGCGCCTCTTCGAAATCCCGGGCAGCTGCGTGGCGATGGGGAAAGGAGGCCTCTGCGGTGGGGGCAGCTGTACCGCATTCGGCGGTGGGTTGCCAACCACCTCCTCGTAGAGGCGGCACAGCTGACCCATCCTTGAGGAAGGCCGGGACTGGAGGCGACGCAGCAGGCCTCTGCCATCAGGAGCATGGTGGAGGCGGTCGACGTGCCTCAGCCCCTGCTGCAGGAAGAGGAGCGACAGGGGCCATGCTCCAGCCTCCGCACCATTCTTAGATCTTGCCGCCACCGCGCTCACCCCGGCGTTTCCTCCTTGCCGCCTCCTGTCGCCCCAGCCTCCTCCGCTCCCCCATTGGCCAATCCGTGTCACGTGGAAGTACGCGTCGCGCTTTTGTATATTTTTTTCTCTCCAGCGCGCTCCGACTGCCATTCTCGGGCCTGTGCGACGAAAGTGCTGTACGCACAAACGGATCAAACGTGTTATGGACAAGAACTTCGTTGTGATGGCATGCTGCTGCGCCTTAAGTTGCCGCAACCGACAAGGCGAGGGCAAAAGGCATTTTTTGTTTACCATCCGGCGTGACCAAACGCTTGCTGCACACTTGATATTTGCGCCGTCTCGCATCGTCGCGTTGCTACTTCCAAAACAGCATTATTAAGGCCAGTTACTAACTGACGAAGCAAAATCGCGCCTCAAAAACTTCTTCGCAGGGCGCGATCAAAGTTTTCCTCGCATTTCCTCTGGTAGCGCGTTAGCTGTCGTCTGCCACGGCTGGCCCGACGCAGGCGGCGCCACTGTCGATATCGCGCCTCGATCGCGCTGGTCGCGCCGAGCGCGACAGTGGAACGGAGGAGGAGGGAAGTGGATGGCGCTACTTTTTATATATAGGGGCTTTACCTGCTCAGTCTCCACCCGTCAGGGGCTTTACCGTCCATTATTATTTTGCTCATTGCCTCTCTTAATGCTTGCTTAGATTATGGGCCCAATGTCTTTATTAACATAATTGGGATGCCATCAGGACCTGTCGACGTGGTACTAGGAACCCTCTTCTCTGCTCTTTCCCACTCGCTTTGTGCAAGTGTAGCCACTGCACTAACTAGTCTATCCTCACCTGATTGAGCACATGCTATGTTTCGTTCTTTAAATTTTTCTGTCATCATTGTTCTTATATGTTCCATTGCCTCATCTCCTTCTAGCCGAACACCTTGAGCTGTAACTATAAACCTTTGATCTAGGCTAGTCTTATTACTCAAGGAATTGAGATGTTTCCAAAATTTCTTCGCTGCTTTTCTATCCTTTTTGTTTACTTCTGACAACCATTGGGTCCCCTTTCTTCTAATCTTCTCATTGATCAAATGGGATGCTTCCCTTCTACAGTTTAAGAAGTTATTCCATTTTCTGCCTACATAAGCTTCTGGTTCACCCCTCCGCTTTGAATATCTGTGTTCCCTGGAAGCTTCCTGACGTTTCTCTATGGCCTTCTTAACCTCCTCATCCCACCAGCTCTTGGGTTTACGTCTTCTGCTCCCTTTTGGCCTGACTCGTACCTTAGCAAGCTCTAGCTCAAATAGCCCTGTTAAATTTGCATATGTCTATTCTGTTTTTGTACCCTCTGAAATTACTTCCTCAATTTGTTGGGTTGCTATTTCAAGCTGCTTTTCTGAGTAAAATATCCCACCTGGTTGTTCATCTTGCCTCCTACCTACTTTCATTTCTCTTCTAAAACTCACCTTAATACGTTTGTGATCACTACCTAGACTTCTGGAGCCATATTCATCTATGTTCATTACCTTTAGCCTATCGTGCATCCTATGTGACATTAGTGCAAAATCTATCGTCGACTGCAGGCTTCCTCCCACGAAACACAAAACGTCTTGAAAACTTCTCGGAACGGCTACAAACGGCTATAGACGTCTTGGTCTACGCGAAGATGTTAAACAGATGTTCTTGGAAACATTATGTAGCAGGAAGTACGGTTAATCAAATATGCTATTGTGTTTCAGCTGTCATAACAGCCCACCTCTGGCGTCACCGGAGTATACTTTGGTGAACGCCTTGAGAGCGTATAACTCAAGAACTTTTTTAGATGTTTTTGTCGGAAAATGTGCGACATGCTTGGGTGTGCGCGTGAAAGTGAAAAAGATTTAAAATGCGCGTGCCCGACGTGCAGCGTTACATTCCGTGCGACTTTAACAAGCCATATGCAATCCGTTAACGTCGCATCATATAGCCTTTCGCTGCTTTCCCCCTTTGGGTGAGCATGCAGAAAAAGCCTGCGGGGTTATTTGATTCCTTTCCGATTTTTTCACTCGATGAGTCTGTCACGACAGTAAAGTTTAGAAAAAAGAAAAAGAAAACGGCCGGGCGCACACGTGCGCACCCGTTCAGCGTCCTTATCAGAGCCGTGCCTTCCTTTCCCTTTGCGTGAACAAGCGGTGAAGAAGCCGGAATTGCGATACCAGCTATCCTCCCCAACAGATCTGGCCGCGCGCAGTCGCAAACGTGCTCTCCGTTTGAGCGAACTGCTACCTGCTCTTGGACCACGTGTCTTGGACCGCACCAGGGGAGCGCCATAGAGAATGAATTTCTTTCTCTATGGGGGCGCGCTGAAGTTTCCGCGAGCGATTCAAAGGGCCGGCATAGTTGATTTTCTTTCTCTATGGGGCCGGGCTCATGCTCGCAAGCGGTCGCTCGCCAGTGCCCATGCTTCTCTTCCTAAGTCTTTTGCTCATGTTCAAGCCTTGAGCAGCGCCTGCAGATACGGTGCAGTTCCTTACGGTACGTATACGTTTACCTGCTACAACTTGCACGCCACTTTTGTTTTGGCGGGCCCGTGCTGGCGCGAAGTTTAGACGCGAATATATTTGCATGCACGGTATGTAGCAGAACATTCTTTTGTAATCTGGGAAGTAAAGCCGCAGTTTCACATAATTGGTTGAATGATTACAGAAATTCTAGCTGCGTGTGGCCTTTAAGATGGCAGCAGCGAGCTGCATTGCGTAGTATATACCGGGGCTTTGCTTTCTTGGCTTCTCCTCTGTGTAGCTTCGAGCACGCTAGAAGGCAGGAAAATAGTCTTGCATTGGTGTGGTAACTTCACTTATAGTTGGAGGATTGGAAAACTTTTTGCGGCGTGAGATTCGTGAGACGACGTCCTTTAATATAGTGAGGCCATTCTATGATTAGTTAAGTGTTTAGGGTCCCTTTAGGAAGAGAATGGTTTTATTGACATGTGGTACAATACCGCAGGGATATTGTAAGAGACACTCGGAAGGAGCAGTTGCCGGCCTTGATTGTCAGGCTAAGCCCACCTGTTGCTACAACTCACCGACACCACTACTTAAATAAAAGTAGCATACTCTTGTAAGAGATTTGTTTGCAAACCATTTAACTGCTAACGACCTACTGCAAATCGTGTGTGGATCAAACCATTTGCCAGTTTAATTTCACTCTACAGTAGCTTTTTCATATCATATCTGCAACATAATTCTGAACGTCATCGTACAGCATAAGATTTTGAGAGAAAGTATTGTGTAAATTTATAAAGTAAATGTGACCGAGGTAAAACAACGGCACATATGTTGCTATTTGAAATACCGAATCGCACATCTTTATTGTAAATCAAGTGTGGCTTGCTCACTTTTTTCTTCACTGTTGTATTACAGAGCGAACTTCTGTGGGCAGCCAGCGGTATCCAAGAGGGAAGGGACCTGGATTGCTGTGGTTACTTCAGCTACGTCTTATTTTCTGTGGTCACCTTTTCTACTGTATTAAAAAATTTTGTGAAATAATTCTGCGTGTCCTTTAATTTATTAGTCAATAAAGCCGCTTTCTCACAAGGTCAGGTAATTTTTTTCTGCATGTTGTTATGCTCATTTGCTTTGGATGTGTATTGCACATTTGATATATGTTAACCAATTTTATGCAAGTTATTATAAATAATATAATGTAATGCTTCAATTTAATTTTCAGTTCTATATAGTAACATGTGTACTATATGAAGCTAGCATACGGATGCGTGGTATGCGGTAGAAGTGGCCAATAATTTTGCTTACCACGTCACTGTAGAATCACAATCTATAAATGCTGCTTTAAAGACAGCTATAAAAGCCTGCATATTGTTTCTGAAGCCATTATACGTTATGACTTCGGAAACAATATGCAGGCTTTTATAGCTTAATTAAGAATTTTGTTAGACGTCCCCAGAATTCTGTTATAATTTATAACAGAATTTTGGGAACGTCTAATAAAATTCTTAACTTGTTCTTGTCAAGATGTGTTATAAAAGCCTGCATAATGTTTCCAAAGTCATTATTACAGAATTCTGGGAACGTCTAATGCAATTTTTGAAGTTGTTCTTGTCGAGATGTTTATCAGCCAACTTTTAGCGTAACGTTAGCAGGGCTTACTGAAGTACCTGTAGACGTCCACGGCTAGAAAATGTCTTGACCAGGACAGCTATTAGACTTTTGAATTATCCGTTCAAGACATATTTTAGACACCAAATAGCTGCTTGTGTGTTTCGTGGGAGCTACCTCCCATGGTATGTGCCCTTCACACTTCTCAGTACTGTTGCGTACAACTAAGTCATGCATTTCACACATATCCAGCATCATGTTGCCTGTTGAGTTTGTGTACCCGTCCATGTCTTCTATGTGTGCGTTCATATCTCCTAGTATAATAATCTTGCACCCTCCTCCTAGCTCATTGTCACTTGATATGCATTCCAGCATTTTTTTGTTTTCATCATTTTGCTCCTGTCCACAGGTATACAAAGCCAAGGAGTGCCTGCTCTCCTGCAACTTTCCCTTTTAGCCATAAATGCTCCTTGCATTCCTGTTTGACCCTTTGCCAATTCATAGTTTTATGAATGAATGCACCAATTCCACCCCCTTTTCGGCTGCCCACTGTTCTATTGCAACATTCCCGATGATGATGATTATTATTTATTGGCATCCCCTTTGAAACGGGGTGGCGACAAATAGTCACCTAGCCTGCTTGATTTAATCAGGTATACTACACATGTTCTTTATCTAGCATTTTTGTATACCTCTCATTATCTTTCTTTTTCAAAACTTTAGCTTGTACCGCTGCCTATGATTTTAAGAGATCAGGTCGTATCCATCTTTTCCCTGCTTTTTTTCCACCAGTACTCCAATCGTCTCTTGCTGATCTCTACGGCTGATCTGTTTATGTTTCCTTCCACTTTAAACCCAAGCGCTTCTGGGAGTTGCACGTTACCTACGGTTCTCGCTAGGTGGATCCCGTCGCATTTCATTAGGATGTGCTGAGTGGTCTCTGGATCTTTACTGCAGCATACACATGTCTCATCTAGTTCCGAATATTTGTTCCGATATGTTTTCGTCCTTAGGCAACCGGCTCGAGCCTCAAATAGCAAGGCACTGCCCTTTGTGTTATCGTACAGATTTTCCCTTCTAATTTCTTTCTTCTCATTCTTGTAAATCTCCATTGTCCTTTTCGTTTCCATTCGTTGCATCCAATTCACGGTCTCTATTTCTCTCACTTTCTTTCTGATGACCCCTGGTTGTCTATTTACAGTTTCGATTATCCTGTACTTGGTTGCCAACTTCCTTGACCTCTTCCTCCATTCTGTGTCCACGCTTTTCATGTAGAGATACTTGTGCACTTTAGCCGCCCATTTATTTTCATCCATGTTCCTGAGCCTTTCTTCAAAACTAATTTTGCTTTGTGCTTCTCTGACTTCAAAAGAGGCCCAACCCATGTCTCCATGCACTGCCTCATGCACTGCCTCCCATGCATAGTTAACAGCGCCACCTATGGTCACCGGTTGAACGAGAGTGGGCGCTAGCGGCTCCCACAGAAGCCGAATATCAGTGCAGATCTGGAGTTCCAGTAGGTCGTAATCCCGATAATGCCGACCATGATCCCGACCACGATCTACTGAACTCCATACCTGCACAGATCTATCTGCTCCAGCACGCCTGGTCTAGTTCACCCCTTTTGCCGCTAGGGACAGAACGTACGAGCAGAGTGGCGCTATCTATAACCTGTTCGCTGTCGTCTGCTTCTGCGATCTGTTCCAGCGCTCCGAGTTGCCGGTAATTATGCAGCCACAAAGCGTTTGTATACATTGTTTGTAAATGCAGAAATTCACGAAAATAAAAAAGAAAACAAAATTTGCGAATGATTGCTTCTCATTTCAATGATGAGATAGAGTAGGAAGAGCGGTGCAAGACAGAAAAAAAAAAAAAAAAACGAGTCCAGCCGGCAGACGATAACTTTTCCTTCAGTTACCTTCGCAGTAGGGAAAACAATCTGATTACAAGAAAATTCATATAGTGCAATGGAGTAATAATGAAATACAATAATAAATAACTTGATATAGTTATATGAACGAGGAAATTTAAAAGAATCACGCAGACGATATGTATACGCGGACCACATAGACTGCGAGAACCTGCAGTCGCTGCAGAAGTCATGTAACTTCAGCCTTGGCTACATGCAGCTTTCTTGAGTTAATTACTGATGGGATAACGTAAACGATCACATTATGGTATACTGCTGTGTGCCATTATGTAAGTCAGAACACAGCAAGGGATATAGCACCAGTTTTCACAGTTTCATAAAAGCTTCGCGATGCATATTTGACGCGCCGAACAAACACGTAAGCAATCACTCGATCGGTTATTTTTTTTTATTTATTTTTTCTTGTGTGTAGCGGCGCGAAATTTCCGCATAATGGAAAACTTGGAAAGAATCCGTGCACTATTTTATACGTTATTACATAGCACAACAATGACTACACTTAAACAATTTTGACATACTGGCTGTTGTCTTCGCATATGCTAGCCGTCCGCCACAGAAGAAGAGCAGGCGCACACATTCGAACACCGCCCAGCCGGCCGCCGAGTAGCAGACGAACAGGTTATAAAAGCGCCACGTATGGCCACCGGTTGAACGAGAGTCGGTGCAAGCGGCTCCCATAGAAGCCGGATATCTGTGCAGGTCTGGAGTTCTAGTAGGGGGTGATCCCTAAAGTCCCTATATATAAAAAGTAGCGCCATCCACTTCCCTCCTCCTCCGTTCCACTATCGTGATCGACAGTGGCGCCGCCTGCGTCGGGCCTGCCGTGGCAGACGACAGCTAACGCGCTACCAGAGGAAATCCGAGGAAAACTTCGATCGCGCCCTGCTGAGAAGTTTTTGAGGCGCGATTTTGCTTCGTCAGTCAGTAACTGGTCTTAATAATGCCGTTTTGGAAGTAGCAACGCGACGATGCGAGACGGCGCAAATATCAAGTGTGCAGCAAGCGTTTGCGCACACCGGACGGTAAAAAAAAAAAAAAAAAAAAAGCCTTTTGCCCTCGCCTTGTCGGTTGCGGCAACTTAAGGCGCAACAGCATGCCATCACAACGAAGTTCTTGTCCCTAACACGTTTGATCCGTTTGTGCGTACGGCACTTTCGTCGCACAGGCCCGATAATGGCAGTCGGAGCGCGCTGGAAAGAAAAAAAAAAAAAAAATACAAAAGCACAACGCGTGCTTCCACGTGACACGGATTGGCCAATGGGGGAGCGGAGGAGGCTGGGGCGACAGGAGGCGGCAAGGAGGAAACGCCGGGGTGAGCGCGGTGGCGGCAAGATCTAAGAATGGCGCTACTTTTTATATATAGTGATCCCGACCACGCATTGTCCCAACCATTACTTGAACTTCACGCTTGCCATGCTCTCTATATTGCGCATGCGCAAAACACAAAAATCACATAGCGAGTTTTGTTTCTTGATTATTCGCCTGTGTCTAGATCCCGTCATTCCCATGACGACACAGCGCCCTTTAAGAAACTGGCACCATTGGGCATTGCTGGCAACTCTATGCATGCAGGAAAATTGAACACAAGCATCTCCAGTTTCTAATTTTAATGCGAGGAGAGAAAACAAAGGCAACCTCATTTTTTTGACAGTGTTATATATTATTGAATGATGAATGCTATCTTGCTGCGAAACAATAACAAACCAGCTGTAAGTGCAAAGTAGACTTTGTTCGCTACAGTTGTCGGTAATTTCGAAAACGAAACTGGAGCTAGCTGTCCTCTCACAGACGCGAGCTTGCGCGCGTCCGCAAGCGTACGTGTGGTCTGTAAAACCCCTATATTTATAAAGGTAGCGCCATTCTTAGATCTTGCCGCCACCGCGCTCACCCCGGCGCTTCCTCCTCGCCCTCTCTTTGCCGCCTCCTGTCGCCCCAGCCTCCTCCGCTCCCCCATTGGCCAATCCGTGTCACGTGGAAGTACGCGTCGCGCGTTTGTATATTTTTTTCTTTCCAGCGCGCTCCGACTGCCATTCTCGGGCCTGTGCGACGAAAGTGCTGTACGCACAAACGGATCAAACGTGTTATGGACAAGAACTTCGTTGTGATGGCATGCTACTGCGCCTTAAGTTGCCGCAACCGACAAGGCGAGGGCAAAAGGCTTTTTTTGTTTACCATCCGGCGTGCGCAAACGCTTGCTGCACACTTGATATTTGCGCCGTCTCGCATCGTAGCGTTGCTACTTCCAAAACGGCATTATTAAGACCAGTTACTGACTGACGAAGCAAAATCGCGCCTCAAAAACGTCTCCGCAGGGCGCGATCGAAGTTTTCCTCGGATTTTCTCTGGTAGCGCGTTAGCTGTCGTCTGCCACGGCAGGCCCGACGCAGGCGGCGCCACTGTCGATATCGCGCCTCGATCGCGCTGGTCGCGCCGAGCGCGATAGTGGAACGGAGGAGGAGGGAAGTGGATGGCGCTACTTTTATAAATATAGGGGCTTTAGTATGATGATTTATTGGCATCCCCTTTGAAACGGGGTGGCGACAAATAGTCACCTAGCCTGCTTGATTTAATCAGGTATACTACACATGTTCTTTATCTCGCATTTTTGTATACCTTTTTCAAAAATTTAGCTTGTACCGCTGCCTATGATTTTAAGAGATCAGGTCGTATCCATCTTTTCCCTGCTTTTTTTCCACCAGTACTCTAATCGTCTCTTGCTGATCTCTACGGCTGATCTGTTTATGTTTCCTTCCACTTTAAACCCAAGCGCTTCTGGGACTTGCACGTTACCTACGGTTCTCGCTGGTTGGATCCCGTCGCATTCCATTAGGATGTGCTGAGTGGTCTCTGGATCCTTACTGCAGCATACACATGTCTCATCTAGTTCCGAATATTTGTTTGACTAGTTCTGAATATTTGTAGTCTGGGCTTAAAAGCGCCACGTATGGCCACCGGTTGAACGAGAGTGGGCGCAAGCGGCTCCCATAGAAGCCGGATATCTGTGCAGATCTGGAGTTCCAGTAGGTGGTGTTCCCGACCAACGTTGATCCCGACCACGCATTGTCCCAACCATTAACTTGAACTTCACGCTTTCCATGCTCTCTATATTGCGCATGCGCAAAAAAAAAAAAATTCACATAGGGACTTTTGTTTCTTGATTATTCGCCTGTGTCTAGATCCCGTATTCCCGTGACGGCACAGCGCACTTTAAGAAACGCGCACCATTGAGGCACTGCTCGCACAGATGGTAGCGCCAGATTACTCTACAAACTCTGTGCATGCAGGAAAATCGAACAACACAAGCATCTCGAGTTTGGAATTTTAATGCGAGGAGAGAAAACAAAGGCAACCTCATTTTTTTGACAGTATTATATATTATTGAATGATGAATGCTATCTTGCTGCGAAATAATAACAAAACAGCTGTAAGTACAAAGTGGACTTTGTTCGTTACAGGTGTCGGTAATTTCGAAAACGAAACTGGAGCTAGCTGTCCTCTCAGTGACCTGGACCTGTACGTGATCACGTAATGGATGATGGCAACCCGACGGGCCCATCTCCCAATATCTCTTGATGCACCTCCGGCGGGGTCCGACACTGGTCGTGAGCTCTTTGAAGGCTGCAGAAACGGTGATGTGACCCGTGTTAAGAAGCTGGTTACGCCTCACAATGTGAACTCGCGGGATACTACAGGAAGAAAGTCTACCCCTCTTCATTTTGCTGCTGGTAGGCCTAAGTTCTGCTCTCGCTGGCATTTCCTCACGTTAGCGCACCCCTGTCACACGGGCAATTTTGAACACTGCAGACCGAACACGCCGTGCGCGAGCACTGCTACATGGTCATCACTAAGCACGTTTTACTTTCGTTTTGTTTACGATTGTACTTGGTACTTCTGCTGCTCGAAAACTAGTGAAGATCGCTTTCCGCGTGACAGGGAAGACAAATTTAACTTTCTGCAACATATATTCATCACAGTTACGGTGCTCACTGTAGCCTCTGCCTAACTTGTGGCTAGTTGCCGCCTGAGACTGTGCTTGTCAGTGTCAACGTTCAATGTTGTCGCAAATGTTACTTTGCACTTAAAATCTTCGTACACACCTTGACCTACCGCTTCAGCTGTACGCGATAATTTTTTACGCGTGTCTTGAGTGCCAGACATGTTAATCATCGTTTATAGTAAACAAAGCGCAAGAAAGCGACCGACACTAGTCGCTTCCTTGTGCACTATTCAGAAAAAAGAAGTGAACGTTCTGTGTGCTGGGATTTGATTGCACCAAATGATTTATGAAGTGCTAGGTCTGCGTATTGTGTGTCGCCTTTTTGCTGTTCGTGACATTCGTGCCGTGATTTCATAGGTGAATAATTACAGCACTCATACCACCATCTTATGTGCCTTGTGGCATTTTCGACAGGTCGCTTCAGAGCTCTTCGGCAGCACGTCATAGGTGGGCGATGGTGAAGCCGTTTCCATCCGGCCGTTTTGTTCTCGTAATCGAGCAGCTCTGACATTCGCGGGGACGGTGGCGGCGCCGCTCGTTAAATCTGCTCAGAGATCTCTGCAGCATGAGCGACTGCAGGAGGTATTAGAACCGATAGCAGCCTAAAGGCCACATATTGATGTTCCACTATGCGAGATGTCACAAATATTTTGAAAAAGAAACATTTATTCATGCAATAAAAGAAGAATGAATAGGTCATTTTGGAAATACACACCCTTTCGAGATGATTGGCGATGTTAACGCGATTAGCAATCCGTCTTATGATGGGTGTGTAATTGGTAATATGTTTTATATGTTATGCCGCTTATTGTGAACAGTGGCACATACCCATTGACCCAAGTTGGTGTGAAAAGAAAACGGCTAGATCTGGACATAGGTACTGGAAAGTGTGCAAGATATCCCACGAATACTAAGTAGTCCAAGATAGTTGAGTGTGTCAGAATACAGGTGTTCCATACACGGTTAATTTAGACCAACATGCTTTGTAGTGAAGGTAATGAAAAGTACAATCTGGAAATGATTGTGTTCGAAATATCCCTTGCATTAATCTTGGGCTAGAGAACGCCTGGATCCAATATTCCGTCTTATAATCCTCTCACACTACAAGCTCTGCAATGTTGCCATGGCACCATTGTTGCTGCCATGGCCACCAGCCAGCTTTGAGTGTGTCAGGTGCATGTGCAACCCTAGTTAGACTGGCAAATTTGTCACTTCAGCTAGTGCATTTCCCTTCACTAACGGCTTTTTGGTGGCTACATGTTACAAAAGAAAAAGTGTTATTGATTGCATTGATGATTAAGTGCTACAAGAAGCACTTGAAAGGGTTATTCGTTATTGAAACATAGTATGAACATGTTTTATTATTATAGAAAATGTTGTGACATTCACAGAAACTGCTTGGACAACACCACGATTTCATAGCTAGGAAGTTTTATAATTAATATGTGCAGAGCAAATACGAGGCAGTGGCAGCGACATAAATTGGGTATTAAAAGTGCGAGACTTTTTTTTACTATTGAAACAAATGGAGTGCAAATATAGTGACCAGAGTTGCCAATTTAGTGATTTTGTCGCTTGATTTAGTGAATTCTTGGTCTTTTAGCAACACATTTTTCTATTTAGCGACTGGTGACTTTTTAAAGCGATGTGACAGAACAATTGGCGTAGTTTTTGTGACTTGCTTTGAAAGTTGCTTTGAAAAAAACTTTGTAGAATCTGCTTTATTATCTAAAAGCAACAGAAAAGTGGCCAACGATGTCTGGGCTCTGACCATCAGACGAAGCTACAGTGGTTTGCATTCACGGAGGCCATGCGCAGCGGTTAATTGTGCTGTGGGAAATGGGCTTCACATTGTACTTTCAAAATGCATGTTTTTAAAAAAAATTCTTTATCTAACCCATTAGAATGGGTCTTAACACTGCTAGTGATGCAGTTTCACCAAGTGCATTTGATTGGTGGACGTTTGCAAGCATAGAAGTAAATTAAATTATTGAAACTTATTGCAATAAATTTTGTGGTGAGATTTAGAACACAGCAGGGGAATAATAGGACAGATTAACTGTAGAAAGGCGTACATATCAAGAGTAGAGACTTCGACATTTTGGCAATTCATGTTAAAATAAGAACAGCGCGAGAGACAGGGACAAAGGAAGAAAGATGCACACAATGCTGGGCAGTGAGGCGGCATGGCAAGACGGGGCAGGAAAGTAGGCCAGGAAGGAAGGCCAGCATCATAGAGGCTGTGGTCTGTGCTCCGCTGGGTGCAGACGTACACCAGCTTTAGATGTTGAGCCGTAGGCTCAGGAGCACCAGGCATAGGCAGGAGCCCAGACCCATTGTCCGACAGGCTGCTTCTTTCGCCGCTGCCGGCTACTTTCCTCGGTTTCTTTTCTCACAGTTATGCAGGTCCCACGTTCCTTGCTCATGCCACGAGGCTCTCTGGAGATTCTTATTTCCCTTTTTCGACTTTTTCGTCATGCCTTCGTCGTCTTGTCGTCTTTGCCTTTCCTTTGCAACACAGCACGTTCACCTCTTGACACCATGCAATTTTTTACTTTTCCAACTGTTTTGCATTGTTTCCCCATCAAAGGACAACAGCTATGCACACTCTGGCAGGAAATATATTTAGCACCTGCCAGTGTTGCACGAACGAAAACTTGTTTGCTGCTTTTTTAGTAGCCACCTTCACATGAATACGACCATGGCACATCGCATCGCATTTCGCACATGCCACATGCATGTAAAAGGAGGTAGTGCAC
>NW_023606320.1:0-40001 GCF_013339745.2 Dermacentor silvarum
CTATCAACAACAACAAATTGCGCGCGGCTAGCTGAATATGCTGTAACCCAATTAACTAGGAATGCGGGAAGGTAGAATACTACACTACAATCAAGGAATGAAAATGAACCTCTCCTACTTTATCTGGGATACTCGCAAAAGAATGAACAACCGTTACCAACTGTGTGACTGCGGAAAACCATTCTCTAAAACAGTGCAGCAGAGAGGAAGTAGGCATTTCTCTTAAATACTGAGTTACGAATATTTTGACTGTGGGCACAATCATCTAGCAATGCATATACAAAGAAATGTGCAGGTAGGACACTCGCCCAAGGTACTTACCTGTCACAGCGCGATTAGATGTAGCTATGTGGAGTGCAAAGGAAAAAAATTACACAACAAATTAAATAGAATATCAGGGGTAATTCTCGCAAATCTTCGTTTCTCAGTTGAACATGTTTAGCATTTTGTTGTAGACCTCTGAGACATTGCTATGATCATATCATAATGTTTTGATACTGCCATCACATATGACACAACGAACTCTGCTAGATATCTGCATACCTACATAAGAGAACGGCTGCGTTGTTAGCTCTCGATGTTCTCTGAAAAACGTCCACTACATAAAGTGTTCTCCTAAAATAAAATGTTTTTTTTACAGTTTAATAAATTTGCTAGAGATGTATCAACGGAAAGAATGAATGTCAGTGTCCGTAAGGACACTGATAGAGTACAGTGTGCTTTTTTTTCTTATTTTCAACACATTTTTAAATGATTACAAAGTTTTCTCGAATTATGTCGCAAGCGAAAAATTATTTCTCTAAGCGGACATCATTTGGAAGGAAAATAAGTGCCATTTGTTCAATCAAAACAATGGCATGTTTATAAACAGCGCCCTCCAAAATATTCGTTAAATTTAAGCGATTACACGAGGCGACACCGCGAAGTGTGCTTCGCCATCGAAACCACCTCTGGCATAGGTGGAATATCCGAGTGCTGTGCACTTCCTTAATACCAGAAGCCTCCCTATTAGATGCGCAGTCACTGCAGCGCATACGAACCACTTCTTTGCTCCCTATGGCAATGGATCTTTCAATGCACTACGTCACACTACGTCACACTACGTCACAGCTAGGTGGGGATTGCACTCTCCGCGGCTCTTCCAACGTATTCATGGGAACATACCCCAAATGCATTCGGTGTACATTATAAATTTCAATCAATTAGGGAATAACTTCCTTTGTTTTGTCTTTTAAATGAAATACGCTGCGGCAGACTACACAAATGTGGGGACATCACTTGAACCAAACGTTCTAGGGTTTTCGTAAAAGAGGGAGGGCTTTAAGAGAACATACTTTAATAACTGCAGTGCAACTTGGAATTGTCGCTACGTCTTTTTTTTTTGCAATAACGTCTTGAACCTGGCGTATCCTTATTGTTGCAAAACTTGCATTGCCACACGTTCTACTCCAGTTATGACTACATTCCGCTATTCGAAACGGTAATACTAGTCCAGCCATCGCCTACCGGTGCTTCAATGACATTCGCACTCCCATTTTGGACACGTTGTAAGCTCGTGCGAAAGTTTCGATAGTCACCACCACTAATAAAGGCGCCATGCCATTGTGATGATGTCGACAGCGTGAAATACAGATAACTTTATAAAGTGTTGAACATGAATAAGACGAAACGATTTTTCCGCTGCCAAGATGAGAAGCGTTTATTCGGAAAATGGGTTCGTGGAAACATAATTACACAGTGTATTATAGGCAATATCGATCACCGTAAGAAACTCGGGGCGGAATTCATGAAGTCCCCTAAAATCTTTGGGAAAAATAGTTAAAATAGGCTCAACCGTGAGAGCTGCCTCGTTCAAGTCGCGGACGCTGCCGACTATGGTGCGGTGGCGTTCTGCACGGTACGTAACCAATGGTGACTAAAATCCAGTATTTTGTCTACAGTGGCAATGGTCGCGTATACCGATTCACCACACCAAAATACTCGCGAAGAGCGACACGCGCAGTTCGTCTGGCGTATCACGCAATCCGATCACAAAAGGTCAGAATTTGCCGCCGAGAATGGCATGTTGTGCTGCCCTCATGCATTGCAGCGCACGGCGCGCGCCCGCGTTACGACGTATTATATATTCGCGCCTTAAAAGTGGAGTACGCGGCATGCGCTCGTGTGCGTACGGGAAAGCGGCCGTACGCGTCCTGGACAGATGTGGACCGAATGGGCGCCGGTCCGGCTTGTGTCGTCACGGCCCTGAGCCACGACGACACCCTTGCTCTTGTGTGCTCCAGCTTGGCCGTTCTACGTGTTGCGGACTGGTTTTAGCCTTCCGAGGCGGTCACAAATCCAAATTGCGCATTTTGAAGCGTTCACAATAGCTCAATACTAAACAGCGTCCTCCAGGGTGTCTAGCTCGAGTGGTGCGAAGCAACGTTGGCCCGGAGCGAGCGCGCGCAGGCGTAGCGCAGGTGTGGCTTGGGCTTAAGGTGGCGGTCCCACTCCGGCGGCACGAGCCCCCCCCCGTATTGAGTACTCGTGGCGGCTTTTTTTCTTACGATATAATGTTGTCGTATATACCATAACAAATCTTAATTCTTGTAGATTCCAACTATATATAATATAGAGAAATTTATTAATGTGATTTAGAAATAAATGTTCAAGAACAAGCATGAGATACATGGTTTTTGCAAACTGTCTCAGTTGTGACCATATTTAGGAGAAACTACTGCATGTACTGCATTGCGGCTTGCACTGTAGTTTTAGGACATATTTATCTGTTTCCTAGATGCAGCAAAATAATTTTGAATTTTTACTTTTTGGATAATTTGCTTTTGAAGATTGCCGAATATCGCAAACTTCTGTTGTAAACAGCCCGATAACTACACGCTTAAGGAAGCTAAATTTTGGATAAATAAGATTTCACGGAATGTCCATTTAGGACGCAAAATTTCATTCATGTACCTTCATTAGTTTTGAACCGCAGTTCGTAGCTTTAGTACCTTCCCGCAAAAATGGGCAAAAGTAAAACCGGAGTTCTAAATATTGCTTAATTTCAGCCGCATTATTAGAGCAACTAATAAAGATACATGAATGAAATTTTTCGTACTAGATGTAAATTCCTTGAACTCTAAAGTTTCCAAAATTTAGCTTCCTTGAGCGTGTAGTTGCCGGGCTGTTTCAAGAGAAGTTTGCGATATTTGGCATTCTTCAAAAGCAAATTATGCAAAAAGTAAAAATTCAAAATTATTTCGCCTCGTCTAGGAAATAGACAAATATGTCCTAAAGCTACACAGCAAGCCGCAATGCCCTAAATGCGGTTGTTCCTTCTAAATATAGTCACAATTGAGACACAGTTCGCAAAAACCATGTATCTCATGCTTGTTCTTGAAAATTTATTGCTAAATCACAGTAATCAAATTCTTTATATTATATATAGTTGGAATCTACAAGGATTAAGCTTTTTTATGGTATATACTACAATTTTATATCCCAAGTAGAAGCGCCGCCGCGGTTGCTCCAAAAGTACAGAAAACGGGGGGGGGCTCGTGTCGCCGGAGTGGGACCGCCACCTTAAGTGTTGCGTGGTTCGAGAAAGGTTGAGTGTTTCAAAACAACTCGAAACTAGCGAGACGCGACGCATACACTAATACACAGTGCGGTCAAGGTTTCACGCCAGCATTCGTAGGCGGGCGCGGCCGAGAGCAGGCAGAGAGGAACAGCGCCGTGAAGGGTATAGCAACGAGTGCTCTGGAATGTCGCTCAGGCGTTGGGGGGGAAGCTTACACGGCGCTTCCTCCCCGCACAAGCAGGAAGACACCAGCTTGTTAATTTATATTTTCTACAATAAATGTTCTTTCTCGTTCTCGCAGTGATATCGCACTGAGGTTCTCAAGGCCTGGCGAGCCTGGAAACGCATTTTTGTGCGTCAACTCTTGAGAAAGGTCGCCGCTTGTTAAGGCAGGTCACATTCATGGGCTCGAGTGGTATTAAAAGCGGAAAACGAGAGGAAATTGCGATGCAGGTGCACCCCGTAAGCAAAGATCACCGCGGCAGGATAACACAAGAAACTCCAGCAGTTATTTTGCCTAATTATTTTTCGGTGTCCGTTAACAGTTCCCGGCTTTCTGGAAAGGTCTCATGCTGACTCGATGTTAGGGATTATGACGAAGTATGGTCTCATTCAACTCGCTCGAACTCAAGGAAACTAATTCACTGTTGGATTTATTTCTGTCTTGAGAAGCTTTTGATTATAAAATAGATATTCACGAGGGAATTTCGGACCATAACAATGTACTTGTTACTATTAATCTTAATAAGAAGTACAGAAGGTGGTAGACAATTATAATTTTAACACAGCTGATGACACTTATTGACTACTTAGAATCTTGCCTTTGATACAATGCCACAAGATCTCGGAAAAGAAAATCCGTGGATTACTCGAAATATCATCCATTTAAAACGACGTTTCCAACGTGCTCGTAAAAACAAACCCAAACATGACAGCGTAGTTGCTACTCGCAGTGCGCAAGTGCGAAAAGAGCTGAAGGAGGCCAAAACGCATTTCCTTTCTACAACACTGACACAGCATATGAGGAGCGCCCCCCAAAAGTTTTGGAGGTATCTCTCCGGCTCTAATCCAATAATAAACGGAGTACTAACAAACTGTGCTTTATGCCGTGAACCGAAATCAATCGCTGAAGCATTAATAGTTTCTTTGTGTTGGTATTTAGTTCAAAACAAGGCGAACCCTCAATGGAAGCGTCAGGCAAGCAGCAATGTAATGGCATTGTCATATCGTGAGAAGGTGTAATTTCATTACTCTTAAAGCTGGATCCTAAGAAGTCACCTGGTCCTGATAAGATAGCTAATGAGTTTTTGAGGCGTTACTGTGAATAGGTTTCCTATTTTTTAGAGAAGATATTCATAGCATCGTTACGTGAGAGCACTGTACCGAGTGACTGGCTGTTAGCAAGAGTTGTGCCCGTCTTTAAAAGTGGTGATAAATTGGACATTTACAATTATTGTCCTATATCTATCACATGTTCTGCATGTAAAATATTAGAGCATAAAATATCTAAATGTGTTGTAGAATACATTGACAGTCATTTTTCGCGGCAAGCAGTATGGCTTGCGTAGCCGTCTCTCGACAACAACACAACTTTTCGAAATTACTCATGCTTTTGCTACAGCCTTAAACTCGAGAGAACAAATTGATGTTATTACTATAGATCTGTCCAAGGCTTTCGACAGAGTGTCATGTGAAGCTTTTACACAACAGCACGACTTTGATATTGGTGAACAAATTATCAATTAGATCGAGGCTTTTTTTTTACCTAACAGAGAACAGTTTTTGGTAATAGACGAAGAATGCCATTCGACTGCATCAGTTTCATCCGGGGTTCCGCAAGGGTCCGTTCTCGGTGCCACATTGTTTTTATTATACATCAATGATATCGCGAAGGACATACATCCTCTCGTCGAAGTTCGATTGTTTGCGGATGATGTGTTATTTTGTCGCATAAAAAGCCTGCAAGACCAGGTCGTGTTGAATGACTCTTTGAAAGTTGTATATGACTGGTGTGTAAAGTGGAACATGCTAATAAATTATGAAAAGTCCACTTCTATGATTGTGTCAAAGAAGAAGACGCCATTTGTGCTCCCGTACATAATTAACAACATCGAAATCAAACGTTCCAGTAAATTAAAATATTTAGGAATTACGATTTCTCATGACATGAACTGGAGTTATGTACAAATGTGGAACAGCCCAACGAAAACTTTGATTCCTACGGTGAAAACTAAAAGATGCACAACCGGATGTCAAACTAAAAGCATATAAATCAATAGTAAGGCCAACTCTGGAATACGCAAGTATAATTTGGGATCCAAATGAGAAATATTGAGCGTGTTCAGAGAATGGCAGTGAGGTTTGTATTTTCCTGCTACCGAAGAACGCAGTCCGTAACAGAACTTCTTGCACGTTCAGAGCTACCAAATTTGGCTGTTCACAGAAAAACTGCTAGGCTTAAGTATCTTTACCAGCTCTATCACAATGCATTCAGTTTGGATTTCGGCTTATAATTGCGGCCGCCCGGTCGACTGTCATCACGTACTAACCATCCCTTTGCAGTTATGCCCTACGTGTCAAGAGTTGACGTCTATAAATATTCGTTTCTGCCTAAAACAATTATACGATGGAATAACCTTGTCTGACGAGTATTTGACAATACGTGTTGATCGGAAACTTTTGAAAAAGAGCTGGAACTGTGCTGTATTGATTGAATGTACCCATCCCACCCTGTAACAGTCCGGAAGGGCTAACAGTATCCGAAAATAAAAAAAAAACATTGTCGTATATTTAATTATGTGTAGTGGCGAATCCGCACAAAATTCCGACGTACGGAGACATTTTACTTTTGTTTTGTTTTGTTTGTTGCACTATTTCTTAGTCATAACAGGTGGCCCATTAGATCTGGCGCGTTGCTCTTAAAATAGAAAATTTACGCTTGTTCGAAGAGGAGTTTCGATATCAAACGTGTAAAAATTGCTACTTTCGAGGGAACGAAACTCAAGTTTACAAATTCAGCCATGAAAAATTCTATTGTTTATATTACATCTAATATCACATCTAATGCGAGAAAAAAGGTATACACTTCTCTACATTATACCGTGAAATTGGCACTATTACATTTGCAGAACACTTGTGAACATTGTAAGAAGTTCACGTATGCTGTAAATGGCTTCTCTTTCGTTTAGCGAGAGCATTGCTGCAAACACCGAGGAACTCCCCGAGCATCATACTTATCGCTGGTGTAAGTATCGTCACATCGGTATCTTAAAAGGAGTTCTTGCCAAAAAGAGAAACTGGCGATGTACCGAACGAGGCCACATTAAATTTTAATACTAACCAGCTGCCGCTTGTGAAGAATTAAAAAATTAAGTTCTGGACTATCCTCGAACTTGTGAGAAGCCTTAAAAAGGCGAGGGTTTTTTGGTTGGTGCTTTCTATGGGGTTTGGAAGCCAAGTGACGCCAATCAGTTTTTGCGCTCACTTGTCGACGAAGTCAAGGAGCTAATTACATCTGGAGTACAGCTCAGTCATGGTGTTGTTCCTGTCAGGCTAAATGCCCCGATTTGTCATGCACCAACAAAAGCGTTTGTGCTTAGCATAAGAAGCCACACTTGGTATTATAACTGCACGGACTGTACAGGAAGGGACTCATATTATTGCCTTGTGTACTTTTAAAAGTACAGTACTTTAAGTAAATGAATGCAGGTGTACTTTGCAAAGTACACTGGGCCTATCTGTGCTTGTTCTCGAAGCACAGACGAAGCATATGTCTCTCGAAGCAGAGATTTGTGCGGAAGTTTTCGAAAAGAACGGTGTAAACGACGAATGCATGATATTACAAATACTATTCGTACTTTGCGAAGAATGAAGGCATTCAAGCCTGTGTGCCTCTGAATGCAACCCTAAAGGCCGTCGCCATTACTTGATGAAGTCATGCTAGACACGTCGATAGTAAAAACACTTCAGAGCAAGGAATATTTCTCACTAAAATGGTAATTTTGCTACCAGAAGGTTATGTGGGCTTGCGCATTGTTTCGTTTGACACTTCGCTGTACGACTTTTGTTTTTGGAAGCTGCAAAATATAGCATATACATTTGTAAATAATTATTGAAGAAACGTGTTCCATAGCATGCTACTTTGCTAGAGAGGGTCCTGCCAAGACGACCACATTCTAGTCTTGTCATTTGCATTCACCGCCTAACTTAAAAACGCTGAACATTCCAGGTGCTGACGTACAGGCAATACCTTTGTTTTTTGTCAAGAACAGCATATGTCTCTCGAAGCAGAGATTTGTGCGGAAGTTTTCGAAAGGAACGGTGTAAACTACGAATGCATGATATTACAAATACTATCCGTACTTATGCAGGTGTACGTTTTTTCAAGCACAGCATATGCTTCTCGAAGCTGTTTGTGTGCAAGTTTTCGAAAAGATTGTGTAAATGATGAATGCATGGTGTCCCATATATTATCCGTATTTATAGCATGCAAGAAAATAAATGCAGGTGTACTTTGCAAAGTACACTGGGCCTATCTGTGCTTGTTCTCGAAGCACAGACGATGGTATTTTAGCTGCATTATGACAAAACACTTTTTTCGTACTACAAAAACTACAAAAGACCGTTGCATGTACAAAATATATTAATGATTACATCAAGATACATCAAAATTGCTATTATTCCCCCTGCTTCCTTTCTTACTGCCGACAAAGACGGCGACGCTCCTCTCAGTAAATAAAATAGCGACCAGTGTTATAGTAAATTTAGATCACAAGATATTTATATAAAACGACAGATACTTCCTGCAGGCTTTTATTAAAATTGCAAAATTAGTGGGAGGAAACAGAATGCTACATAAACGATATATATACCATGCCAATCGAGGTAAATTATGTAATGAAACTAGGCCAATGCATATTGGGGAACCAGACGTAGACTCCATATCACAAAAGCGCAGAAATTTCTAGCGAAAATATAGCCGAGCAAATCATGCAACAGAATTGTAATGCAAGAACCGACAGTCATTTGAGGAGATGCCACCAGATTGTTAATGTTTTAATTACCACTGAGCCAAATTCTGAATCTTTTACGCTTGAATGCCTTCATTCTTCGTAAAATATTGCGCCTAGATCTGCACCAATAATACATTTTCAGCGCGCGCGCCTCTGAATGCAAGCCTAAAGGCCGTCGCCATTACTTGATGAAGTCATGCCAGACACGTCGATAGTAAACACTTCAGAGCAAGGAATATTTCTCACTAAAATGGTAATTTTGCTACCAGAAGGTTATGTGGGCTTGCGCAAAGTTTCGTTTGACACTTCGCTCTACGACTTTTGTTTTTGGAAGCTGCAAAATATAGCATATACATTTGACGGCCTACATCAGATATTGCTTCCACAAAGCCCAGCGTACTTTATAAGGTACACTATTTTAGCGTTTCAAAGAACAAAGAAACGCCACTCATGAAACTTTCACAATGTATTTACAGTGTGAAAATATCATCTGACACGAAGAAAAAATCTACAAAATGGAAATGGTCGATTTTTCTTGGTCCCGAATGTGTTAAAATATTTGAAGCATTCCAGGACTACAAAGCCAGCGCCAGTTTTTTCTACCCCTTGCATTATTTTTTACGGAAAAGTACCGAGGCTTTATTTAAGAGAGTGATAACGTAATAATCAGCACTTTCACTCAACCACAGCTGAATGCCAATAGTTTGTCTTGAAGACAGCTTGAATTTTTGAGAAACCGCCAGCGAAGTTTTTGACAAGCGCGATCGTTGATGGGCTGCTGAAGACGCGTTCACACAGCGCATGACGCCCACGCTTGCAGGTACTCCTTTCCTAGGCGGGGGAGGGACCACAAGCGACACACTATCATACGTGGTAGCACGTTTACGTCATTCTCAGAGCTTTTACACTCTTCCTTCGGGCGTCCGTCATCATAGCTCTGTTTCTTAAGTTAAGCATTCATGTGTAAAAAATTGATTCTGTCACAGCCATTTGGCATATCGGTGAAAATCGCTCAAAATTAACTCCATGCTCACCTGCCCTCCTAGGCATTTTTTGCAATCTTCTGGGTGCAAACAATTTGACTAGTTGTTGCTATGCTTCCTGGATCACGCATTTTTATTTCTTTTAAATTTCTGATTATACACAGTTCCGAACATCAGAACAGTTTTGGATGCTGTATCAGCGAGGCTGTGTGATGCAAGCATTGATGGAAGCATTGAGATGCAGGAGGAAGTGCTGAAGGGGCCATTGTGTAGTGTGTAAGAATTTGAGAGATTTAACGAAGACTTGTCTAGAAGCAGTCAGCTGAGGTAAATACTATTGAGTTATTTCTTTCCTGTAGCAATGCTTCATTCATAAATGAGCAGTGTGATTTAAATAAAGTCAGGTAAATTTTTGTATTATAATGTTTTTTTAAATGGTTGCACTCTACTGCTCAGCTGCAACACTAATGATGATCACAGTTAAATAGTGATGAATGAGTGGCAGTTGTAGAAAGGACTGCAAAAGTTAAGGCTCACCCTCTAATTTAATGCAAGCTAATAGCATACCACTTTTATAGGCACGAAGGCAAAAAATTAGATTAGAATTTCTTCCACAATTTCTGAATAACAAGCTAGCTCTAAATCTATCACAGTATTTATCGCCCTTAAATAGCAGACCCACCCGACTCTACCAACCAAATGCGCTGACGCCATATCTTGCTCGTACTGACCTGTTTAAATTTTCTTATTTTCCAAGAATCCTACATGATTGGAATTGCCTTACTGAGGCAATTAGTGATGAGATTGCGAGTCACCATTTTTGATCATGCATCGGTATTGCTCTTTTGTTGCTATTTGTTTTGCCTTTTGCGCCTTTGTTTGTATTTGTATTGTACACCCTGCTTGGACCTTGAGCCCGCAATGTTGAATAAATAAATAAAAAATAAATAAATAAAAGTGTTAAGTGCTACCTCGTTATAATCATATTTATTGATATAACAGATGTTCCAACACAAGCAGCAAAACGTGCTTTTGTTATGAGTGCAAGAGTTTTTAATTGGTCTACTGTGTGCAATAACACATTTTCACATTATTATCGTTTGTATTGTTTTCTGCAGCTAACGAAACCTTCTTCGTTAAGAGGCTCTAATGCTAGCACTACGACGAGTCGTATCCTGGATGCTATAATGACACAAGAGGCGGCTGTAAACTACAGCTGGCTGGGACGAAAACGGGAAAAAGGCTTTCTCTGCACTAGCATTTTGTGATGTTATCTACAGTAAGTACTCGCAAAACAATATAGTGCATGTTTGTACTGTCTCTCGTTGCTCTATTTCAACAGAGCTCTTTTTTTCATACCCTTTCAAAAAGAGATGCCTTAAAGCAGGTGAAGGTGGTTCACGTATACATTGATTCTTATTGCAGTAATAGCGCAACAGAAGTCTTGTTCTGCATATTACTTTATTGTACTGCGTTAGACACAATGAATAATTGTTTGAAGCGTCTTTTAAGAGTACACATACATCTGAAAATATTAATGTATCAGGCCACAAGTGTCAGACCAACGATTGCGACAGCGAAAAAGTCCGAAATTGAAAATGTCCATATTCAGCTCCAAGGTAGTGCAGTGAGCGCATTTATGTTCTGTGTTTTCAAATAATTTACTACATAAGAAATGTACGTAGGTTGTTGGCCCATAGGCATATCTGAAGTGCATAGACCCTTTAATAGAATAGCGCATAATTTTCAATTGACTTATAGTTAATGGTGCTTATAATTGGTCTCCCCCATCTTGGCTCTATTGGGTTCGTGCCACGCAGACACATGTATAGAAGCCTTAATTATTCCATGAACAAACAGTAAACATTGCCTTCGGCGTCATGGCGTTTCTGCCTCGACATCTCATTGCCGTTGGTATTTTGGCCTAGCTTGAGAATGGTGGAATTGATGAGCATAAACAGTACATATTAAAGTGGAGTAGTTAATTACCTGCGCCACTCTTGCCTAGCTTCGCATAAAATCCAGCATGTGCATTGGATCTGCGTAATCTTTTTACAACCATTTTGACAATTTCATGTGTCTAGAGCATGTTTAAAGTTCTCATTGGAATTGTTGGAAGTATTTTTACAAGTGGCGTAAATATAGATAGGTGCTAGGTCATTTGGGCTTGGTTTGATGCGGGATTCCCGAGCTAATTTGGAAAATTATTTAGCAACATGGCGTTCGCTCTTTTCAGAGGCACCTCTCAGTGACGAGGACGAAACAGATGGCGGGCAACCGAGATCTGCATGTGTCCCCTTTCTGAACATCTGTTTGCGTATGATACACCTGCGCTTAAAGTTTCATTGTCTGCGAACTTACTGTATTTTTTGTGACATTGTGCCTGATTTTTTAACCAGAAAGCTCCGTGATACTTTTTTACATCCACAGTGTTTACTGTTTCTGTCAAGTAGTGCAAGACACACATTTTCAATTGTAGAGCACATGCTCGAGTACATGAGTTCATCGCAAAATGATTCCAATTACAAAGCTTTGAGTTTTTAAATTAACCTGATTTGTAAAGAATTGCCCTCTACTAGGGTTGATACTTGGGTCTGTTGGTGTTGCCATTAGTACGTGTAACGTGCGTTGCACGTAAAATGCACGGACAGAAGCAAGGAACGAAGATACACCGCACAAACGATGCGTATCTTCGTACCTTGCTTCTATCCGCGTCTGTTATGAGCAACGTGATACATAATAATTGCCCTCTAATTGCAGTGTCAAACAGTAGTGCCTTGGAACACGTCCCGTCGTCATCCTAAAATGGTTGTCTATTTATGTACCTGGTAGAGAGAAAATGATTTAATGAAAGGCAGGGAGGTTAACCAGGACTAAGCCCGGTTGGCTACCCTACACTGGGGGAAGGAAAAAGGGGAGAGAGAGATTAAGAGAAGAATAGAAAGTCCACTGTTGATATCGCCGACGTAGCAACAGATCTCTGTTCTATCACTGATTATCAATCAGTCCGGGTCATAGACGGTCACTAAGTCCTGTAGTTTTTAAAAATCGCAGCAGCGCTTTTGTGGCCTTTTGCAGCTGTGATATTCGAGGCCATGGTCCCAAGATCTTGCTCAAATTGAACGGTCTTCTATCTAGCCTATTGAGAACGTTGCAGAGGTCATGTCTTTCGTTTTGAAAAGATGGACAGTAGCATAGTAGGTGTTCTATGGTCTCATCGACACCGCAGGCATTACACTCTGCACTATCAGCCATTCCAATCAAACACGTGTAAGCATTGGTGAATGCAACACCCAAGCGTAAGCGGCACAGCATTGTTTCCTCATTTCGCGGAAATCCAGGCAACAGCCAAAGCTGCATAGATGGGTCGAGAGAATGCAACCAATGTTGGGCGAATGTACCTGGTATGTTATCATTATCTACTTGGGATGGACAAATGGGCCAGATCGGGAGCCTTCAAGGATTTAGGCAGGAGATCCTTTAGGATGTACGAATGCCCTGATGCCGACATCCCGGAGAGACTTCCTGGGGATGCCTTTGCGTTTTCAAGGGGCCAGGAGCTTTGCATCTTACCTAAGCCTTTTTTTGCACTTGGAAACGTTGCTCTTGCATTCAGCGATGTCAGCAAAATGATCACAGCTAACGTACACGAAGCTGAGATAAACATCTGCATACGCGTCTAGTACACTTTCTGGAATGAAGTGGACGAAAAAAAAGAAACACTAGTCCCACGAAAGGCTGGCACGAAAACCACTTTACTGATGTAAATAAATCTTCAACCATGTGGTCAATCTCCTTTGGCGGGCAGTTTATATTTTAAAGTCCGAATAAAGTAATGTCATGTCGCCGTTATGTTCCCGAAAGTTGTGACTTGAGTAAATGAAAGAATGACAGTATTTTTCTCTCATATATCGGAGTAAATATTTAAATTTGATATGTATCCAGCGCAAATCAATGTGACCACATCAAGACCATGTGGGAGTTTTATCCCACATGGTCTTTTGTTTACAGCGATACCATGAACATAGCAATGAAACCTGAAAGTGTTTTACAGGAAGCGCTGCAGTTGATTGAAAAAGTCGGCAGTTTCGCCCAAAATGGGAAGCATCGATCAATTTGTAAACATTCGCTTGCCGTCTAAATTAACAAGCATGGTTTCAGCGCGCACAGCGAACATAAACACACCACACTGTGACCGTGGACACGAGTCGTCAAAACGCTGGCGTAAGGAAACGCCGCAACACCAGCGAGCGAAGTGACCGTCGTGCTGTTGTCTATCGCTTCAACGCAAACGGACCGCCAAGAACACAAGGCACAGACAAAGCTACAAAGCGCTGCCCCCGACGCAGATCACTTTCAAGATACGGCCGCGCGCCAGTTATTAGCCAACTTGAAGAGCAGACAAATGAATATGCCAAATAATTTCTGCCGAATCTTGCAAGTGTAAGAAAATTCATGAAGGGGAAGCGGGTCGATCGCATAGCAAAAGTGAATTCGTGAACTGAAGCTCCAGTACACTGAATATGGAAAGTTAGTTCTACCGAGTTTCCGAAGGGAGAAAAAATTCCACGAAATATCGAACCTTAAGTCATACCGGCTACGAAAAAACATAACTTCGCAGTTGAAGAAAAATTTGGCATAAATAATTAGACTTAAAAATGGGGACATGAACACGAGAAATTTGTTTGGCAAGATTCTGCAACACTGACAAATGTTTAGTTGTAATCCAGCCCCGCGCACGTAGCTTGAAACTAAAAAGCTTAATTTTTCATGAAAATTTCGCACTCGTATATGGATTGAACGTGGGTACAACGCCTTTCAAAATTGGTTACTACGGGTGAGCTAGCTGGGAGGCTAAGAGATCACTGAGCGAGTGCGAATAGCTTTGCATAAATCCGCAAGCCTCGAGGAACGTGTATGTGTCAAGATTTTCATCGATTTGGTTGTGTCAGTAAGTTATAAAAAAGTTGAACAATACTTTCTTGTCGAGGGATTGCACCTTCAGCTAATCTATTGTCTCTTCACCCGTGCTAAACAGGAAACGAGCTGGTCGAAAAACAAATGCAAATAAACGATAACTCGATGGACAGGGGCACTGAATATGGCAAGTCAGGCGTGCGTAATTCCGAAAAGGTAGAGGAAATTTTATGAAAGCTATAAATTGTTGTTCACATGGGTTGAGGGCGAAGGTACTAAGATCACACGTATAGGGTCTCCAATATAGGAAAGCTGTGCGGTTGAAAATGCGTCCTGGTCGGGGTCCTGGTCGGTGAAGGGGCCAATATAGTTATCCAGGAGAGTGTGCGAGAAAGCCCCTAAGGTAACTCATTCGGGTTTCTGGGAAATAAAGCCACTCAGTAAATTCGTCCTGGTCTGGGGTTTGAACCCGGGACAGAACGCCTTTCCCAGGCTGACGCTCTATATCTGAGATAACCAGTAGGCTCGAATATCGGAAAGTGAGGGGAAATATACAGTTCGAAACAAAGACACTAAATATAGCAAAATATTCTGCATAACTCATTAAGCCTGGAGGAAGGATTATGAAAGGAAAAAAAATTGTGATCCAGCTGAGGGTTTTAGCAAGCTGCAAACGGAAGCCCACGCAAGTTTTTTGGAGAATGAGCTTTACGGTTGCATCCGTCTTTCCTGCACTTCTGTCCCGCACACGAGCTAACCAGGAGACAAACAGATCGCCGAGCGAGGATGAATCTATCGAAAATTATTACAAGCACAGCGACACTCAACATGGGCAACCTGCTCCCCCGAACCTCGTAAGGTGGAGGAAGGCCCATCAGAGGGAAAAATGTCATAAAATGTCATCCAATCAAGTTTAGCACGAAGCTTTTTCCGAAAGAAAGCTGTGCAGTTGCAAAACATTCTTCCTCCTCCGGGGATCAAACCGGCAATAATGTATTTGATGGGTGGTCGTTCCACATCTGACTTAACCAGAAGGCTAGCAGATACATAGACAAATGACAAATTGTCTAAGTACAGGCACAGTGAGTATGGCAAATGAATTCTGTGGAATTCCGCATAGTAATCCAGCCGAGTCTAGCACCGACCTAAACATTCTTACCGGCCGCAAGATGCGCGAAGGCTTACAAACGTGAGAAACGGCAATTTTGCCGCGGCTAGCAGAATCAATTCAAGTGTTCCTGCACGTAAACAGAATGGGCGGTTGTGAAATACAGACAGAAGATACCCATAAATTATTAGGGGTGCCGAAAGGAGTAAGATAGGGGCCCGCAGAATGGGCGGTTGTGAAAAACAGAACATAACCATAAATTAGGGGTGTCGAAAGGAGTAAGGTATAGACCGAAAGTTGGGAGAGCCGTATGCGATGTAGGACCATGGCAAATGTAGCATGCAGTAATCATGTATATAAAACACATGGTGTCTGCATGTTGCGGCTTCTGTCTGCTGCTCCACACGTACGTTCACAAAGCCTAAAGGCCTCAGCGCAACCTTAGAGCTACTACTTTACAACCGGTATCACACTCGTCGCGTTATCACTGTTCTCGCAACCAGAGACAAGCCATCTCACGACACCCCCGTTCTTGTTTAGCACTGTGGTTTAGGATTCTCCAAAGAGCACATCATGGAGAGAAACAGCGTTTATGGACGTGAGGGCACAGCAAGTGATGCGCACGACATGAAATTATTCGTAATTTAGACAACGTAGACTAAGCTGAACGCCGCGGACAGGTGGGTAGGCGTATACATTATGCAAATGTATGGTGCGGCCGCGAAATAAGGCCAGCGTTTTAAAATGTACCGCAGCTATCTACGAGGTCGCGATACAACGCAGCTTTTTGGCAGTTATATGGAATATGTCCCGCCATTTATAGTGTTCTGCTTGATTCCATTATTCATTATCACCAGCTTCGCAGTTAGGTAGTTTGAGGCAAAACTTCCCATGAAACTGATGTAGAGCGTTCTAGAAATATCTAACAGCAGTTTTGAACGTTTTGTTAGCAGCCATGCGGCATCCATAACAAAGCCCTTGACATATGAAAAAAAAAATACATGTGGCTTGTCCGCTTGCGCGAAGAGATTGCAGTGCTCTCAAACTTGCCACGAATGAAGGAAGGAACAGAGAATTTAGAACGGAGTGGCGCAGCTTATAAATGTGGCTTGTCTATGTCTATCTCGTTCGCCGTCCATTGTCCGAGTTCGCGCTGTCGTAAGTCATGGCTTAAAGATGGACATGGAAAAGACGCAGGCGTTCGCTGCGCCATTTAGGGCACTGGCATACTTGCTCGCGAAGCAGTATACAATATCCACAAGCGGACTAACACACGGAGTGCATCAGAGCACTGCAGTTGCGACGCACAAGCAGGCATGCACGTGCCTGCTTGTGCAGTAAGTGTTCCTTAATATTGGCGAAGTTGAATAACTACTATTTGCCAATTATGCGGATACAAAGAAACCCGCCTTGTAATGCTTTAAACCAGCGCGCCACGCTGGAAGATGGGGTCGGGAGCGCTTCTTACCTCACCGTGCATTCAAGAAAAAGTCGCCTAATTGTAAAGGACGCGTAAATGGTTCGTCTAGGCTTCTTATAAATGCATGCAGTGTAACCGTATTAATGCATCGAGCTTCTTTAAGTTCACTGGGGAACTTGAGATGCATGCGCCAGGAGAACAGCTCTCCGCCATCAAGCGCAGATGCATTTTGAGGAATGAAAATAAATATTCATTGCTCGTATGCACTTATACCCCTGTCACACCGCACATGTATTGTCATTTGCAGTAAATGACATTCATACCGAATGCGGTCTTGCTATTGTGCTGGCCACCATAGTCTTGCGTTCCCAGTCTACACGGGTAAACAAAATGGCATTCGCAATTGATGGCAATGTTTATCGGCAGGCTGCTATGATAACGAGACCTTACAAATCGTGCCTCTTGTTTACATATTTTCACTATATTGTTAGCAATACAATGGTAAACATTGGGTGGTTATTTGAAAATATATTACACTTCGTTTCAACTTATCGATTTTGTCTTTTTTTGCCAAGCCCCTGTCGCCGAGATTACACAAGTCGCGCGTGAATGAGTTCGGGAAACTCATTCAATGGGCGAATGCCATTAGCTGTGAATGTCATTCACTATGCCCGTGTAGAAGCAACAAAAATGGCATTAGCACTTAATCTCATTCGCTGCGAATGACATTACACGTGCCTTGTGACAAGGGTATTACAATGGTTGCGATACTTTCAGGCGAAAACTTGCGGACACAGTAGCTCACAAATGTGTTCCGGAGGCTAAGAGATCACTGAGCGAGGGCGAATAGCTTTGCATAAATCCGCAAGACTCGAGGAACGTGTGTGTAAGTCAATTTTCTCGATTTGATTGCATCAGCAAGCTATGAAAACATGTGCTTTCTCAAAAAGAAGCTTCTCGGATGAAGAATACTTTCTTGTCGGAGAATTGGACCTCCGCAGTGACGTCTCTTCACCCGTGCTAACTAAGAAGCGAGCAGGTCGAAAAACGAATGCAAATTAAACGATAACTCGAAGAACAGGGGCAATGAATATGGCAAGTCAGACGTGCGTAATTCCGAAACGATAGGGGAAATTTTATGAAAGCTCTAAACTGTTGTTCACATTGGTTCAGGGCGAAGGTACTAAGATCACACGTATATGGTCTCCAATATAGGAAAGCTGTAGTGTTGAAAAATGCTTCCTGGTCGGGAATTACAATCTAAAGTGTTTCCTTGGCGACTTGTGTACATAGGCCGAAGGCTTGTCGTTTTCGTCAGTCAGTTGGTTTGAGTGATTTACAAGGAGTATTCTCAGAAACTTTTCGGCAATTAGATTTGCGGATCTTCTCGCATGGCTGTCGTCAACACCTTCAGGGCAGCTCAAAGTGGGAGCGTTTGTAAATAGGGCTGGACTGCTCTTCCTGCATGGCAGGTGTTCGGAGGCTTTATCGAAAAAAAAAACACTATCTTGTCCAAAAGCGCTAAAAACTCAGGCTAGAAATCCATTGCTTGGAAACTGGTGAAAAGTAACATCGGGTGTTTTCCCGGAACGCGACTTGCAATATGGAACACAGCAATTATATACCGATGCGCAATGAACGGCGCTAAGTCTTGGCTGTGGCTGCGCGTGCTAAAGGCTGTACGACCGTCTTCAGGAGCCCACAAATTACTGAATACTGAACAACACTGACTGAGCACCGAATAAAATGCGCGGGAAAACGATCGTGCGAGCGTGCAGGCAAGCGCATGCACGCGGTGGAAGGGGAGGAAGCGTCAGGGTCGCAGCGCCCCTACCGCCGACGGGTGGCGAAACGTGCTGAGAAACTCTCCCATAAATTCCCCGACGGTTGAGAAAGCCGCAAGAAGCGAGCGCGCGCGCCAGTCGAGCCCGGCCGTGAACGGATCCTCAGCAAGGAAGAGTTGGCAGAGCGATGTCGTATGCATGCCGAAAGGGCTCGATAACGTTTTACTGCCACGGAAGAAGGTTTATCATGCGCAAATAAACGCATGCTCACCGGCAGGTGCGAGTAGCGAGGGCCTTAGCCACCTTCTATTCCTTTCGGAACGGGGCAGTCTGTGGCTATTCAGAAAAATTCAGTTTTGTTCGGCATATTAATGCTTTTTTTTTCACGTACATGTCACTTTGACGTGGTGAGTTATCGCTGTTTCGTGATGTCACGTGACAGACAGGCGAAGTTGGGAGTGGCCTGAAAATGTTTTGACCAATCGTGGAGGCTGATTGCAGAAATTGGAATCAAAACAGTTTGGGATCATTTTACGTTATATGGCTCCAATAAGTGAAGAAACAGTGCATTTTTACGGTGAGTTTGATTTCTAAACTGCTGTCATTCTGGAAATTCATTCCAAGAGGATGCGCCTGACAAGCTCGCCTGGCTGCTATTTGTAAATTTCAATATGTCTCGTAAGTAAGTAAAGCTATTTGTGAACTTTAGTTAATTAGTTGAACATGTATTTCGATTTCCCATGCTACTAATTTCCGCCTCATCGAATAACCCTGCCCAATGACAAGAATTAGACTACCTGCCACAGGATACTTCTATAAATTCCTTAAAACTTAAAAATGAACCTGCATAGTGTAAGGTTAACGATTTCCTCGCCATTTAATAGGTATTTGTATTGGACGTTTCCGACAGGGACCCTCCTTTATTAAAGCCGGTTCCCAGCCTCCACTATGTTTTTGAAAATACTCACAAACATTGATGGCGGCACACAAGGTTGTCATTTGCACTGAGCCGATATCTACACGACGGTGAGGTGGTCTGGGAAACGTCACCATTCCTTATTAATGGGCAGGTGTGTCACTATCACAAGTTCGGTATTTTCACGAAATCGTGTTGCTTTTTCCCGTAGTGTTTACGTTTCACATGGCCAGCCGGCCATATGTTGTAGCATTTCCGTTGAGAAGGTAGTGCAGACAACTCTTGTGATTTCATGAATAAAGAAAGGTAGGCGGACAAACCCGGACACAAAAAACAAAGAAAACATACACATACACGCTCACTACATGATATAAATTATGACACAATTATGACACACACACACAATAAATTATCTTCATGCTTCCAATCACGGGCACGTACGGGCACTCGCCAAAGACTTAACTGTATAAGGCAGAATACCCCTTTGTGTATCGAGGCTTGAGTTACGCACGTCCTACCACTTATAAATGACGTGCCAAGCCTCGAGCATGCATAAGGCGAGCCTGGCTGCTTGGATGAGTGAACAACGCGGCACTTTCTGCGGACTTCACAGTGCACTTGCAACGGCGACATTGCAACGAAAAGTGACGGTGTTTCGCCGGTCAAGGAAGCTTTATGCTCAATGTCTGATTGCTCTAACGACCTGTCTGCACTGCTTAAAAGTGACCGCAGCTAACAGCAACTTTACAAACAACATCCGCACGACTGTTATGCGAACTTGTTGGTATGCTTTACATAACACCTATGCGTCTGTTTGTGGAGTATGAGCTTATTTAATAGAATTAGGCTTCAAAGTGCTGCCCCAGCTCGCACTTGAAAAGTCGCCACTTTATTATATTCTATGCGACCACAGTCATGCAGTTTCAATTGATTTGGTTTGCAGATATGCTACTTGTGAACGATAATCGTTGCCAGGCTGAATATTTTCCTCCTGAAGAAGGTGCATTACAAGAGATATCTTCAGGTGCGCACAAGCATTTTCAAATGGCAAACTAAGGCAATTTATTGTTGTGTTGTATCGATTTGATTAGTTTAAAAATAAGTGTGTCTGGGGCATTATTAAATTGCTAGATAGCTATGTGACCAAATCGGCATACTTTAAAAAGTAAGCCTTTCATCACAGCTTTCAAGTGGGATAAAAAAAAATTGGAGGCAGGTGGCTACAAGCGATATCATCGTGAACTCCCAAGTGACAGAACAACAACACTTTGTAGTTCTGGCATAAGACAAATTGAGCATAAGTAAAAGCCTTCTAGTGCACGTAGGAATAACCTCAATATTTATAGAGGAAACGTCCGACAGCTTTAATTGAACCAAGGCACAAAAATAACTCAAGAAAACAGAAATAAGTGTTAACATAATTAGGATGGCTTTAAGTTTATGACTAAGAACGATGTTGGCCAGTGAAAACAACGCACAAATATATCGCTTTGCACTACCTGACTAGCACAAATCGGAGTGAGCACAAGTTGATATCCAGTTACTCGTGTCTTGCGCAAGTCGAATTAATGTTATGCTTATAAATTTACTAATTCGACGTTCCTTGCCGTGACACCACTGCTCAAACTTTATTCAACCGCCGGTTGTCTGCAACATGCATTATATGATTTGCCAAGCTGTATTTATTTCTTTTAAGGTCCACTACAATGTGGCCTGCTCCCCTTTGAATATGCTCTCTAACACCATTGCTCTCTAATACCACTGTCCTCGTGGTCACGTAACGTTAGGCAAAACTTTTTTTGTCTCTCGTTACGCGGTCCTTAGCTTCTCAAGTTTATTTGCCTGCCCATTGTGTTTCTATGCAAAAGAGTGCAATGTTTGCACACTTTTGTTTTTAAGCTACCACTCATAATATGACAGCTTACCGCAGCACGTGAACGAGTAGGCGGAAAGAAATGCGTACTATGGCCCTATTTTTTATCAAGAACAATTCCTGCTGGGCATCGCGGGCATTTTCGACGAAAGTACATGTGTTCGCTACGCACGAAAAATATGTGTACGTAATTTATTCAAGATTCTCGTCTGAGTAAGTGAATAGCTTTCCAATTTTGCCGAATTATCTGTTCAAGGTCATGAACCACTTAAATTCGTTAATAATGCCAGCAAGGCTTGCAAATCTTAATCTAATCGTTAAAGCTTGAGGCTTTAACGACGTTTCGTGCTGCTAGGCCCACACGCGCCCCACGCGACGTGGGGTTGGCACGAGCCAATTGGTGCTTCTCAGGCCACGGTCCCATGTCTACCGATTCGTCGGCACTTCTCGCACGAGGTTACGTGATCTTGTAACGAAAGAAGAGCAACTGGGAAGGCTTTGTGGAGAAGCCACCTATCATCAGGCGGAAGCGCGACTGCCTTTGTGAGGAATAACGGCACGGTTGCAGGTCTGCCATATAACTGAAAGACCACTGCTGGCCGTGCGCTGTAGTTTGGAGTACCCTGGTGTGGAATGTGTTTACTACGCTGTTCTCCCATGCTCCAGAGTTCGCTTGCTTTGTAAACATTGAGTGGCGCTCGCAAGGATGGTAAAACTATTAGGTTAACGCGATGGGGTCTGAAAAGCCCACGACGTCGCAAACTCGGAGAAGAGAAGCTATTCGGGACATCGCCGCTGCAAAACTTGCACGATACGGCGGGAAGGAATGTTCGTAGCTTTGGCGGCCGTAAAAATGGAAGCCAACATGAACAATCCCCGCGCATTGTGTCGTGCACGTTAGGTCCACCAATTCCTCTTTCGGTTCTAATGCACTTTTACGTTTCTGGCGTCAGTGGTCAGGGCGCTGCTACACTAGAGGCGACCACTCGAAATTGCGTTGATACGTGATTCGTCATAGACCCTGTTCGAACGCGTTGTTTTGTGGAGAAAATGCACTCTCTTTCTTCAATAAACAGACTGTACATATTGTAATTTTGCGTTGTAGTGCGTGAGCACAAATTGTAAAGCGCTGTGCATTTTTCCGCACCCCGTTTTTGACTACCGATTTATCCTGCCTACATTTAGTTAGGACCCACCGTGTTTGCTTAATCTTCATGGTGTTCGGCTGTTAATTAAGCACGAGGTGCACGTTAAGGAACTATAGGCGCTTCAAATTATTCCCGAGTCCCCCATTACGGCGGGTCTCATACTCAGATCGTGGTTTTGGCCCGTACAACCTCAACTTAACTTTTGGTTAGCACGCCTGCCCTAACCTAACCACTTTAAAGAGTTTTTCTTATTTAACTTTGGGACTTTATGTATAGTGGTTTCGCATACAGTGCTGAGTTCATAGATTATTTGTTGATGCACTATATATACTTTTATTTTATTTCAAGTTATTTTCTGGCCTTGGTATTATATTCTTTATATTCGTTAAATATGATGTTTTTATTCATCGTTGATATATATACTTTTTTGTATCGCTCTACATACTCTGTCCCAGTATTACACTAGGATATATGTTAATAAATAGCAAGAATTTTAACTCTTCTGCTCCGTCAGGGCATACCTACGTTATCGCACGGTGGCAATCTGCTACCTCAGCATGAGGTAGTACTAAGCGATGTCTAGTTCTGCTATGTTTACCATTTTCCTGTCCTCAAGAAGTAACTATAGTCAATTCTTGATGAAAACTTTGCGCTCCTCTGGTTTTGGAGGATATCATATTGTCATACAATCACACTAACTTGACCTTGTTGTCAGCACGCCATACGCTATAATGTTACAGACCACACAGACATCGCTGTTACCCCATCAAAACCCTTTTGGTACAAATCTGCTACAAAATCCTCAACATTATCTAATTTCAGCATATCTACAAAGGCTATGCAGATTGCGCCCCGAGGCTTACTTTAACAATGTCGGTAGAAATTGCACTATGACTATTCTAATTTCACTTATGTCACGGCGTTGGTTTTTTTTTTTTTTTTGCAAAGATTTTTCCCCTACAGCTTGCCCGAAAAAACGCTGTGGTACCGAGGTGTTGTAGCACTGTAACGTATTCCCTCTTATTCAGTGCGCTCGTCAAGTGATAAGGGTTACTTACATGAACCAACGTCGTCAGATATTCTAATATCCAGTCGCGGTCTGCCTTAAAACGTTATTCAATATCCTAAAGATTTGTAAAACAACGCGTGGCGGAAACTTTTATGCAGGATTCTGGATCTAATCCTCGAAAGAGTACGTTTCATACTAAACAGAAAGCTGATGCCCGAGATCATTGCCGTGTCAACAACAATTTATGATGGAAACTGATACTCTTCAAGTGAATATCGAAATTTACCCACGAAAAACGCTCCAGCCGGCAAAAAGGATGATAATACCTTGGTCCGCATAAGATTGACATGTCACTCGATGCCTGGCGGCGAACAAAAACCCTTGAAGTTAACAGTGAACGTTATGCTCGGAAGAAGGAGAAAAGAAGATATATTGGAATCTCTCTTTGGAGAGATAGCAAACGGTGGCTCATTATCCAAGCTTTAACTACGTATTTATCTGGTACTCTTCCGTGTGCACTCGGCAGAGTGCACACGGAAGGCGTTACCAAATCCTGACTGAAAGCTCTACCTCTTTCGATGAAAGAAAAAGTGTACAGTGATTGCATTTACATGTGCTATATGCGGCAGAAACTTCAAACGAAGCTCGAGAATAAGTTAAGGACCTCATAAAGAGCGAGTGAACGAAAATTGTTTGACATCTTTAAGAGACAGGAAGACAGCGGTGTGGATCAGAGAGCTAACTGCTTTAGCCGATATTCTAGTTGACGTTAAGAGAAAAATATGAGCTATGCAGACCATGTAATGCGTTGGATAGATAACCAGTGAACCATTAGAGTTACAGAATGGATGCCAAGGGAAGCGAAGGACGGCAGAAAATTAGGTGGCGTGGTGAAGTTACGAAATTCGCAGGCGAAAATTGGAATTGGCTAGCGCAAAACAGGGCTTGGAGATCGCAGGGAGAGGCCTTCGTCCTGCAGTACACAAAATATTAAGCTGATGGCGATCATGATGATGATGATATCTGGCAAAGACTTGGGAAATCAAGCATCGCTTGAAGGAAAGTAGGTAGTGGAACAGCTGACATGCAAGCATGTGGCGACAGTAACCAGTATATTTAACAGAATTGTTGCACAAACAAGCGTAGAGGTAGCACACGCGAATACCTGCAGCTCCATCATTAGCAGCGTCTAAAGAATTCCGTAGGAAAGGTAAGATGTGTCCGCGTTATTCTTCAGTGCCTGATTGCAGGAATGCTTGAGCATCTGCGGGTGATGTTTCCGCAACCCATGGTTTATAGCGATCAGATTGCTGAACGTTGCACATTGCTGAACAGGTCAATGCGGAAGAATAACAAACCTTGGCTGGTATATCCGCTAGCTTCTCAAGTAAGAAATGCGTTATTCTTAGCAGTTATTGTTATTCAATATCCTAAAGATATGAATAAGTACGTTAATATACCGATACCGTGTACTGCCGATAGCGAACAGCAAGCACGATTGTGTGGGGGTAAAACCGCAACGCGCGTAGCCCAATTTAACACTAAACCACGAAAAAGCCAGAATGAAAGCACAAAAACGTTTTCCATGCTGGCTTCAGAAATGTCACGAAATTCAAGCAAATGTGCACGGAGCAAATGCATGTCCCAGAGAAGAAAGGCACGAGATACCTGCTCAAAAGCAGTTTCAAATGCGCGTTATAAATTCGAAATTCTACGACAAATTGGTAATAATTGGTGGTATATTCTAGTGAACAAAAAGCAACAAAATGAGTGCTGAAATTCGAATAAGCGTCAGTCGATACTGAAGCCATGGAAAAGGAACGCGGCATTACAAGCATTTAGCGCTTGCTAATTATATGCAGTATGGTTTACTATTGTATAGTATGGGCTATAGTATGCCAATTTCGGCAAGGTCGCAACGCTCTCCTCTCCGAACTGCGCACTCAAGCAAAGATTTAGGTCCCCAAGCGACGTTATATTTTCCCCTGAAGCCTCGCGTACACTTCAAATGAACGAACATTGTCCGCGCAAGACGTGCCAGTATGAAATGCACACTTTTTTTAGAAAAACTAGGATTCTCGCAAATTCTATTTCAGAGGATGCTAAGCGCAGCCGTTCACGAAAGTAATCGGACTACGGCCACGAACAGAGAACGTAACTCTGGCAGACTGCAAGCGTCGCTCACGCGTGAACACGTCAGCTGCAATAGCTCCTGAACCAAGTGCCGAGATCGAAATGTCACCAACTTAAGTAAAGGGGATTAGTCATTACATACGAAAACATTGCGGCTGCTTCAATGCACCTCGTTGGAATCTACAAACAGCGAAGCGTTTTATTACACGCATAAAGAGTTGTAAAACTTAGTTGGTGTTATTTCAATGTCAACCACAGAATCCATATCACAAGCTGCACATGTGGTAGCCAGTGTTGCAGACGCAGTGATCATCTCAAAGAACTAGTTGGCGCTGGCAAGTATACGGGCGATTGTGGCCTAAATCGGGCTGCTGTACTAGAGAACGTAGCTACTATCCAGCCATTGGACACATTTTTCCAAGTGTGAGCTTTTAGGCTACACAGCAGTCAGCAAAGAGACGCCCGCAACATAGCATCCACAGATGTGAAGTCACGGGTATGGGCAGCGGCAACACAGTCACGTTTCAACACGCCCATTTCAGCCTTACACATCAGCAAAATACAGCTGGCAAGTTTTAACCCCGAAGGAAGTCATTCCGATTCCCTGGGTTTTGTTACGGGGCAATGTATTTGCATACGCAGGAAAAAACATCGAAGGTTCCATGTAGGGCGCGATTGTGCTATCGTGCTGTCAGATGAATGGAAATGATTGTGCGCGGTGGTAGCGGGAGAGAATGGCAGGCAAAATGCTTGAGGACTTACCGGGAGTCTTTTTCATTTTCTTTCGTCTGAAAAATTAAGAAAGAAGACAAAAGAGTTAGCACCGCCTTATAAAATATAATAAAGAACTATCGCCATTTCGGTCACACTGCCTTCATTCCTGTGTTTTCCGGCGATGGCAATATCCTTCGAAGTTGCAACGAGTGAAGAGCTGAAAAATATTTGGTGCAAGGGCGCAATCATGCAGACAGGATGCGCCGTCTTTCCAATATATGCTGAGAAATTCTGTTATGCTATCAAACCCACCAATGCACAGTGCGGTCTTTTTCTCGTCGTCTGATCGTTTGCTACACGGCCCACTTTGAACCGTTAAGAGCCGCTTTTCGAGCTGGCTCTTCATTATACCATTTCGAACTCACGTGGCTTTCCTGTATATAATCCCCAGGTCTAATAAGCGTCACTAAACAGCACATATGCACTCATTCTTGTAGTTGGAAGTCGGGAAGCTCAGTTAAAAGGAAGTTTTACTTGAGGACAAATCTGATTTCCATTTTCGAATACATGCTAAAGGCATCAAGCGTCTCCCCAATTGAACCAGTGTGAGTGAAATTTGCGTTATGTAAAGAAGAGCCATAAAATCTTCAACATCAATCTTCAACAGCAATATCCTAACATGCAAGATTCAAAGTTCTCACAAAACTCCCCGAAATTGTTTCTGGAAATCCAATCACGAAGTTGACAACTCCGAAGCTAAACAATATTTTGTAGTACTTTAAAGTGCACTTGGAACTTTTCTAAAACGAGCAGTCATGGCGCAGGTTAGATCAAATTTTTTAAAACGTCTTAAAATATTTTAAAGTGTTAGTGGTACGAGGCTGCACCCAATAATGTTTCGTTTTGGATTTGCTTGAGGCAGGTGTCCTTGAATTAAAAGAAAGTATATATATATATATATATATATATATATATATATATATATATAGGCCAGACCTTGCTTGCAAAATGTTCAAGGAGGTAAAGAGCTACGATCTTGGCGTCAAACTAAACCGGGCCTTATCAACAAGCAAGCGATGCAAAATGCGAAGGCATTTAAAAAAAAAGTAATGCTTAAATACGGCAGCGGTCTGCTAATTGCCGTGCGGAACAATCTTAGCGTTTTAAGGCGTGCGGACCTTGAGATTTTACCAGAATCTGGGTTGAAATTCCTGTTAAAAGCGGCCATAGTTTGTTGGTCTGCGCAGCCTACTTCCCTCCTAACATAAGTAATGTGCAGTTTTCTGAGCGTATGAATGACTTAGTTGAAGTTATTGATGTAGCAAAATATAATATCCTCATAGCTCGCGATTTCAATGTTCCGTCTATTGTTTGGGATTCGTCACGCGCGACATCCGTAACTTTATTATCCCCTCGCTGTGATAAGCTGTTCTTTATCGAATTCCTTGGATTAACGCAGTTTATTTACCAAGGTTCGAAATGCCGCTGGAAATGTTTTAGATCCGATTCTGGCTAATGTCTGTGTTATGAGAGAGAGAGAGAGAGAAACGAAGAGAGAAAGGTAGGGAGGTTAACCAAGGACGGGCCCGGTTGGCTAACCTGCACTTGCGGAGGGGGAAAGGGGAACTGGGTTTTGTGTTGCTGTTAGCTGTTTAGTGCCTGTTGACCATGTTCCCCTCGAATTAGAAGTTTTTCTAGAGGCGATTCATGTGTCGAGCGAGCCTGTTCGCTCATTTGTTTTTCCGAACGGTGACTACCTAGGTTTTTACCATTATCTCAGTCATGCCGACCGGCCTGAATTTTACCGTGCCAGAGATGTCACCAAAGCAGTTGGCATGCTTACTGATAATGTAAAATGTGCTTTGAAAGCCTTCATTTTCTGCAAGGAGTCTCGCCCTGCACGCTATCCTAAGTGGTCTTCTAAGGAATTGCGCTGTTTACTTCGTTAAAAACCTAAGGTACCATAGGAAGTTCATGAAAACAATCATCGGGGTGGTACGAAAAATTTAGTGCCTTGCGATGCGAGGTGAAACGCCTAATGCGTAGAGACAGTGATGCATACATTAAGTTTGTCGAAGAGCGCGTAAAATGCGATCTCAAAGGTTTCTGGCCCTATGTAAAACATTAGAGTCCTGAGCTGGCCGAAATTAATGTCATAAGTCATCCTTCTCGTGGCATTCTTAGAGACGGTGACAATATCGCGTATGCATTCGCTGAACATGTTTTCTTGGCTTTCTTGAATACAGCGGATGCTCCTAGCACTGGTGACTGGCAGTATACGTTCAGTGAACATTTCAACATTTCATGTTTTTCAGAACACGATATCGCGTGGGCCGTAAATAAGTTGAAAGCAAAGCATTCTCTTGCTTACGACCGAATACCAAGTTTTGTTATCAAAGGTTGTTCTAGTTTTGTTCCTCTCCTTACGCGCAGCTTTAACCTTGCTTTGCGTACAAGAGCGTTTCCTTCTTGTTGTAAGAATGCAATAATTGTGCCAATTCATAAAAGTGGCAGCGTGAGCGACATTAAATATTATCGCCCCATGTTCCTCTTGTCTCCGTTTTCAAAAGTGTTTGAAATAGCGATGTTTACACATCTGTCGTTTTTCTTTAAGCATAAGATTAGTGTATGAAAACATGGCTTTGTTAAGGCAGGTCTGCGGAAAGAAACCATCGTGTTTCTTTTCTTGATGCTGCGCCACCCGCTGTTGCAAATCGGACGCAGTTAGACACAGTACACTTTGACCTGTCAAAAGCCTTTGATGTTTCTCACGACCTTCTTATCCATAAACTCCGGATCCGTTAGTGCCAGCCTGTACACATTGATTAAAGACTACCTGTCCGCTCGGTTAAATTACGTTCGCGTAGGTGCTAAATACTCTTTGCCTTATGAATCAACTTGCGGTGTTCCGCAAAGGTCTATCTTAGGCGCATTATTTTTCAATATCTTGAAGAATGTTTGCGTCATTCGCGTCTCCTTTTGTATGGTGATGGTATTAAGCTTTATCGTGAAAGAGAAACAGCGCAGGATTGTGAATTATTACAGGAATTATTACAGGAATTCTCTCGCGGAGTGGTGTGCTTCTAACTTTTTGCGTATTAAACCTAAGACACTTGTTTCCTTTAGTTGTAAATTGACCATTGTATCATACAAATACTCACTTGATAACATTCCTTTGAAAAGAGCGAGTTGTACGCGCGACTTGGGAATATTCCCTGACTCCCGACTAACTTTCGAACAACATGTTTCAAGCATTGTTAATGCACCCCACAGAAATTTAGGTGTGATGTCGAGAAGGGCAAAAAGTTTACGAATGTCAACTGCGTTGTTCTCTTGTTTCTTCTTTTGTCCGCGCCAAGCTAGAGTATAGTTATGCTGTATGGAACTGTATTTGAACTCTGTATTTCACTAATGTGGCTGAACTTGAATGTATTCAGCGACGTTTCATTAGTACCCTGTACGATCGATTTCTGGGACGCCGTGTATTTTATGCCTATGAGCGTGTATTGCGTATGGTTAATATTACACCCCTAGAAATGAGGCGAAAATATCGCGATTACTTATTCCTGTATAAACTAATTCATAACCACTTTTTCCTGTCCGCTGTTACTGTCGGCTGTAACTTTCTGCGTGCCTCGCCCAAACTTATCCCGGCATTTTTTACGAAAACTCCTCTTGTACCTCTGACGCTATGACACGTCTTGTGACACAACCGAATACCTTGCGTTAGGATGTTGATATCTTCAGCTGTTGTATTTGCTCATTATCTGACTTGTGTCATTGACGTAATTCAATTTTTTGTTGCATTTTACCGCTGTTATTTCAGGTTTTCTGGTTGTTTTTTTTTTACTCTTCGTGTAACACAAGTGCACCAATACTAAGGCCTAGAATTGTTCTTGGGCACTCAGAAATAAATGAAATGAAAATGAAATAAAATGCTGCTCATTCACGAGATAGATATTACCTAGAGCTAACAGGATATAACTACCATCAACAAATAGGTACACAAACAACGCGTACTAAAGATATTGCAGTTCCGACATTTTATATGTTACGACACCGTATTTATGCGCAAATCGCTCCACCAGGAGAAATCGTGGTGCAACAACTTACATATATACGTTATGTCTGTTTAGCAATCATATCAGCCTCAATAAGCTCTCTTACCGGTCTTTCGTTATTCCTTTAAAAAAATACGCTAGCTTCTTGAAATTCCTGCTCCTATCCGCACATACCGCAATGACTAGCAAAGAGAATGTTCGTCGATATGTGCACGTTACTGCTTTCGTGTGCTCCCTAACGAACGAAAACAAACGTGGGAGCGGAGCTGTTAAGCCGGCGGTAAGTCCGTGATGCGTCGTAAAAAATGTCGGCCGATCCTAGCGGTAGTGCAGAAAGGGTCCAAGCACAATGGCACATACCCCTGTGAACTAGCGAAGCTGTGCATGGTTGGGACTACTTAAGCTCAGTCAGTCATCGAAGGCCAATCGATAGCTAATGAATAGCTAATCGATAATCGACCAATAAATAATAAATTCCGGGAAATGTTACGGATGATTAATCGTCTTCACTTGTAACCAACCCCGTTTTGTAAAGATTTCTACTCGTGGTTGCGGCTATTGGTATTCACGTGTATTCTTGCAGTGATGCCCCCCCCCCTTACTCAATGCTTCGCATGAAGCCGGAAATGTATTTTGAAATAAATAAACTAATAAATTAATTAATGCAGCTGAGTCTAATCAGGTCATGACATCTGTAGGGACTACAAGCGCTGGCTTATCGCATATTGATCCATGTAAAGCAAAACTATTTTCGGATAAAATATCAATTTTGGGACTAATCATTTGCAAATTGTTCGCTGCAGGGGCGTTTCCGAGTTGCCTCAAAGCTTGTATAATTGTTACTGTTTTCAAGATAGGTGATCAGACTTCGATTAGAATTTACAGGCCAATTTGTATCTTTCCTTCTTTTTGGTAAAGTGAAAAGATTTTCCGCACTTGAATGATTCGCTAATTGAAGAAATTGAACGTTTTGTTTCCCGAGCAATTCGGATTTCGCCAAGGTTATACAACTGAGCTGGCGCTCACTACTTCAGCTGAAGAAATTGAGCAAGCTATTGACAGATGCCATCGACACCATAAGCTATCGCATACTACTTCTTAAACTCGTATCCCTCGGCATATCTGGTTCTCCACTAAACTTTATGAGAAAGTACTTTATTAACCGTTCTCGAATGCTATAGGATAACGGTCATCTCTCATCATCGAAGCTAATTAACGTAGGAGTCCCACACGGATGAATTACCAGTCCCCTTTTATTTTTGATGTTTATTAACGACCTATCCACTGCTGTTGCCAAGACCAAGAGCATAGTTTATGCGGATAACACGACCAACTTTACATCCAGTAAAATCAGTTGCCACGCTCCAGTCTAAACTTCACACCGACCTAAATAATTTTGCTTTGTGGTGCCAAGATAATCATATACATTTTTCCCGCTAAAACTGCAACTGGGTTCTCTTCCCCGCGAATATTGATCGACGTCCTGCCTTCTGTTCACATTAGCGATTACATCACAAAGGTTTCGAACGAAGAGCGGCTTCTTGGCGCTATTTTAGATACGGAACTAAAGTTTCACGAAATGACTTTGGTGCGAGTTAGTTGGTTCATGATATTGAAGCAAGCTTTGACCAGCACCAAAAAAATCGAGGCGAATGGCGAGGAACAAACGTGTGTGTTTCTTCGTGTTTCTCGTCTTTCGTCTCGTTTTCTGTGCGCTGGTCAAAGTTTGCTTTATTTAAAATCCAATGGAGACGCCCGATCACTTGTGAAAAAGAATGCAGTTGGCATCCACATTATCATCGGCACAAGAACTAACTTTCCACCTCACTTCGTATGGTCTTTGTATTTTGCTTATATTCATAGCAATCGTTCCTCTGACAAAATGATTACCCCGCCGTAGTGCTTAGTGGCTATGGTGGTGCGGTGCTAAGAACGAGGTCGCGGGATCGAATCCCAGCCGCTGCGGCTGCATTTCGATGGGGGTGAAATGTAAAAACGCCCGTGTGACGTACGTTAAAGATCCCCTGGTGGCCAAAATTATTCCAGAGTCTACAACTATGGCGTGCCTGATAATCAAATTGTGGTTTTCGCCCGTAAAACCCCAGAATTCAATTCGATTCAGAAAACGAGTAATAGCGCAAACAGGGCGTGACCGAGACGTACAACAACAAAAAATTCTGTTGTTTTTACACGCCAAAACGCCCATCTGATTATGAGGCACGTCGAAGTGGGAGACTCTGGATTAACTTTGACGCCCTGGTGGTTTTCAGGATGAGTTTCGAGATACGAATTCCCGAACTTTGCGGAGAAATGCATACGCGTTCCTGTTACTTTCGTGTTTCAGTGCATAAAACGACGTTTTGTTATGAATTCGCTCCTAGTGGATTCGCCTTGCGAACTCCACGGCTATAATTTGTAAATTTCAACATGGGCCAGAAGTTAATTAGTTAGAAAACTAATTATTATTTTGTTAATTATTTGATCATGCATTAAACTTTTTTCTGCAAGTAATGTCAGCATCTTCGAGTAGACGAGCTCACGAACTAGAATTGTGCAAGTTGCCACAGGCAACCTTGAAAAAATTCGAAGTGTTCACTGAAACAACCTTTATATTGCCGCGTACGCAATCAAATATTGGTTGACTGCGCTTCGTGTGTCTCGGTCACGTCCTGTTTGCGCTGCGGCTCGTCTTCTTCAGGCCTCTACCAAACGACCCAAGTTAGCACTTTTTTGCCACCTTTCGTGTTGTGTCTCGTCGTGGGCCAATACATTGTTCACGCATACTGAACGTCTGCAGCTACTTCTAAACAAGCGATGGGGGCTAATGACTTTCAGCCCATTTAGTTTGTCCCGTTGGTCACTGTTTCCTAAATGTAACATTTTCCCGTTAAGACAATTACTCCGTCAGAACCTATAATTGCATACAGGTTCATCAAATATGACATCTACATTAAATGTATTGATTCAGAACACATTACTAACAACAACAATACCCGCTTTTCTCTGCGCAATAATATTTTGCCTGCAGTAAGGAGAAATTACTTCAGGTTCACAACCCTCTTCTCTGGCATAGCAATACGAAACTCATCTTTCGAAATAAAATCATCCCACAACGTTCATGCATTCTCCACGCGCAGCAATAAGTATTTCTTTTAGGAATTAACCAACTCATGTGAATTTCCTAACTACTTGTCAATATAACGATCTATTTTGTTGTAAGGAATATTATTGATTATGAATGCAGTTTCGTCGCTTGTGTCAAGTTGATTATTATTGTGTTGTTACTCTGCTAGTTCACACGCTTTTGATTATTTTCAAGTTTTTCAATAATTAGCATTACCATTACCCTTTGTATCCACTTTCGCTATAGATAATCAGCTTACCTAATTAGTAGTCTTACTGTTCACATGTCCGTACATTTTTGTTGTTTTTGTGCAATAACCCTATTTGTGTAATCATAGGAGATACCCGTCGGAGTTTTTTTCAGAACTCTGCGACCTCCTACTCTAATATTTTTACTACGTTACTCAAACATGGCTGTTGCTGTAACTTCCACTTTTACTCAAAGCCACAATAATGGCCATATCTCTTTATGTGGTACAGTCTAGTGCAGCGCGAGATTCGATCTCCTGTTCTGCCTCTTGTTTTATATACACGATATATACTCATTCAATTCTTATAGCACCTATCCGGCGGCAGGTAATGGAGTCATCTAAAGGGAAATAAAAAACTGAGGAGGTACGGATAGTCTGTAATGTGAACCTTACGCTGTTCCTAATTGGTATAACTAGCTCATGGATCTGATCACTTAAAAATGCAACTTTAGTCACGTGTTAATGCACTTAACAGCCCTGCGTTACATCGCCTATATCAGTGTTACCACTAATCTCTTTATGATCAATCAATATTGACCGTATTACTACATGTAACAATGCTATTCGAACAACTTATATAATGTACCTTCCGCTCTCGCGACTGCAAAACATTATTACGACGAAAATAAAGTAAACACGTGGCACATCGGAATCCATACACGCTTACCTTATTACCTCAGTGGAATTTGATCAAAATTACTCCTGCAGATTTCTAGTTCCCATGGTGTGAAGCACCTACTAGTACACACCAAATAAAGCTAAACCTTGACTTAACTTTCTTACTAATAACGGCAAATGAGCAAGAAATTTCTAACGCATCATTATCATCATCAGCCTGTATTTATGTCCACTGCAAGACGGAGGACCCTCCCTGCGATCAACATTACCGCTGTCCTGCGCCAATTGATTCCAACTTGCGCCTGCAAATTTCCCCACCCAATTACTCCACCCAGTTTTCGGCCGTCCTCGACTGCGCTTCCCTTCGCTTGGTATCCATTATGCAACTATTGGTCCAACGTTTATTCATCTTAGGCATTACATGGCCTGCCAAGCTCCATTTTTTTCTCTTAATGTCAATTGGAATATCGGCTATCCCCGTTTGATCTCTGATCCACACCACTCTCTTCCTGTCTCTTAACGTTAGGCCTAACATTGTTCGTTCCATCGCTCTTTGTGCGGTCCTTAACTTGTTCTCGAGATTCTTTGTTAACCTCCAGGTTTCCGCCCCATATGTTAGTGCCGGTAGAATTCAATGATTGTCCAACCAAATTTCACAGTTCTGTAAATTTTCTTCTCATGATCAGGTTCCCCTGTGAGTAATTGAGCTGGATAAACATACTCCTTACAGACTCTAGAGGCTGACTGGTGATCCATGAACATCGAATAAATAATACGCCGAAGCAAAAGATGTCCTATCTCTTGAACAATGGCTCCTATATTACGATATAACTAGGGAAACTTCTAGATGGCTATAGTCTTAATACGTGGCTTTCATTCCTGTACTTAATGAACAAATCCATCGCATTCTCGATAACAGAAATCAAAGAACAAGAAAACCATGGTTTTTTTTTTCTATTATTAGTCTAACACGACAAGCATTGCCTCTGTTCTTTGCATCAGGCATTCACACTCTACATTTTTGTCATAACCCCACCTAGTTTTCTGCCATCCTGACAGCGCTTCCTTTCTCGTGGTATCCATTCTGCAACTCTACTGGTCCACCGGTTATTCATCCTACGTATTACATATCCGGTACTTTGCTCCGCTAAGCAACCCAGTTAGATTTCGAAGGCAAAAAAAGAACAAGAAATGAAAAAATGAACAAAATATGAAATAAGAAAAATATGAGTAAAGAGGTGTATACTATAGGTAACCCGTAAATCGAGCAATCGCAGGAATTGTGGGGCGTTCCGCCTGCTAGCAGCTTCCGGTTCGACGGACGACGCGGTGGCATCGGCGGCATGCCCGGCGCTCGTGTTTTTCTACGCGGTTTCAAATGGCAATGAATCACCAACACGCCCAAGCTTCCACGCTAAATCACTTCATTTCTAGTACAACGGGCCCTTTTTCACAGCGCTGTGTGCGTGTCGCTCTCTCGTGTCCGTGTTTTTTTTTTTGCGCTGTGTTTTCGGCAATGAATCACCAACACGCCCAAGCTTCCACGCTAAATCACTTCAAATGTCAGTCGTGCGAAGCTTTCCGTCCGCTTTGTCGACCAGCAATGTCGTACCATTCATGCAGCTGATTTGTAGGTTTCAGTGCACTCTGGGCGCGACGATGACGAGCCAAGAAAGGCAAGGATACGCTTTTTTTCATAAAAGAATTCTGGTTTTCGTTTCGGCGGCATTTTTTGTTTCTGCCAGGTTTAGCTCTACGACATTTGCCATTGCTTTCACGCACCGTCACTGACTGCTCTGCCTGCGGGTCAGTCAGACAGGCGAAAAAAATGTCAGTTTCACCCTCAGGGTGAAGCAATGAATGCGATAGCAACACAGCAATGCCATACGAAGTAAGGTGAGCGGCTTTGGTAGCAATATGAATTGTAGTAAACATGAGCTGATTAAGTAAGCAGGTGTGCTGCGGCGTAAGTAGACCGACATGAAGAGAGACGTCGATGACCACGAGAAGGCGCGTGTGAAACGGTGGTGTTAATGATAAGTGCTTCCCGTGGGCAGCGCGCGTGCGAAGGGACACACCTGTAGCGCAGCACTGCCGATCCGGGCAGCATTGCATGTGTAGCGTGCGTTGGAAAATGTGGCCCGACTATTACTAACTGTGGTGTGAGCGCGCACAAACAAACATGAATAGATCACAGTGAATGACTGCAGACAACGACTGTCAAAACGCTGGCAGCAAGCGCATACGCCGCAGCGGGCGAAGGTACGTGCGGTCTATCGCTGCAACGGAAACTGAGCGGCGAATGCACAGCGCATAGAAACGTCAGAGCCGTGTGGAGATTAGAGACGGTGAGGGCGAGCGACGAGCGCGGTTGTTGGCAGAGTAGAAGTGCGCCCCCCCCCCCCCCCCCGCTCCCTCGGGCGCTGGCTTCCCGCTTCCTTGCTTGCGCGTGGGAGATTTGAGTGCGTTCGCTTTCCGTGATAGCGCGCGTCCCCGCACGCTTCCGCTCGGACATACGGCGCGCGGCGAAGATTTTATCTATACGGAACCTCACGGCGACGGCGACGCCGACGGCAGAAATCCGGTTGAAGTGTCCATATAGCTCAATAAAGGTTATCGTTATCCGGTGATGTATCAAGCGTATAGAAGCATTACCTAGAAAATCGGGTGCTGAGGCGATTGCTACAGCGGTGCAAGCTGTTCTGTGATCGTAGCTATAGAAACCGATGTCGTCGGTATAACGGCGCAGCTAGCGCTGAAAATGATAACTTTGCGCGCTGTCAAGGGCATTTCTTGGTCGAAACTCGAGGTTTATTTGAAGTGGTACGTGGTTAGACATTCTCGATTTTTTTGTCAAAAATGGCCGTATCGCCGTACGGCTGCGCATTATGTCTATCTGTGCTGAAGGAGCTAAGGAGGGCTAGTTGGCTACAAGTATTTTGTATGTATCTCGCCGTGTCCCGCTTAAACTCGCGCCGTAATACCTCGTTTCATAATACCTCTATATGTGCATGCGAGTACTGAGCTAGTTCTGCTTGCCAGAGTCAATATGTTAGAGAAATAAATATCTTGGGGAATCATTCCGTGTCGGCACTTACACAGCTAATCGCCGCCTGATAAGTGGCACTGTACATTTTCTTTTTGTTCACGGATGGTCTCTGCCTTGTTACAGTTTTGGAAGTGGCAGCCATTCCTGTGATGCTTGTGCACAGCTGACTCAGCAAGGGTTGCTGCAAGGCAGTAGTTACATGCGTTCATCTTTAACGCTTGAACTTGAGCAGCCAACGGCTGAACGTAGAGCCGACGATGGTTTTGCTAGGCACCTGCAACCGGGTAATCTTCGAGTGGGACAAAGCCGGACTGCAGGTGCAAGTGGCTCAGTCAGCTAAGGCGTTGCGCTGCTGAGCACGAGCTCGCGGGATCGAATCCCGGCCGCGGGGGCCGCATTTCAATGGAGGCGAAATACGAAAACGCCCGTGTGCTTGCGTTGTAGTGCATGTTAAAGAAACCTAGGTGGTCAAAATTAATCCGGAGTCCTACACTACGGCGTGCCTCATAATCAGAACTGGTTTTGGCACGTAAAACCCCAGAAAGAACGGACAACAAGCGCATCAGGGTAATTCAACGGCGAAGCGGTGGCGGCGGCTGCGCTGACTCGAACCGGAAGCAGCTAGTAGGCGGCGCATCCCACAATCCCTCCCTATTTTATGGGTCACCTATTTCTCACCGCCCCGTTTCAAAGGGGATGCCATTAAATCGTCATCATCAGCAGCAGCGGCGCCAGAGATGAGCTATGCTACGCCTCATAAATCGCTCGTTTCGGCGGTGGAAGTACCATTTGTCGTAACGTTGCTTCGATACGAATCGAATTATCGACAATGTCCATCTTCAAATGGGTTCTGCCGTGACGCTTGGAAACACTACGAGTAAACGGTTCGAAAAATAATTGCAAAATGATCGAAAAATAATGGTGATTGATTAAAACTAAAAAAAATTTATCACTATTATTTTTCGATCATACTGCAATTATTTTTCGAACCGTTTACTCGTAGTCTTTCCAAGCGTTACGGCAGAACCCATTTGAATATGGACATTGTCGATAATTCGATTCGTATCGAAGCAACGTTACGACAAACGGTACTTCCACCGCCTAAACGAGCGATTTATGAGGCATAGCTCATCTCTGGCGCAGCAGCTGCTGCTGATGATTGAATGGCATCCCCTATGAAACGTATTAAGAGTATAATCATTTTTCTTCCTTCGAAATCCACCTTGTACCGCTACCTATGAGTAGAGATGTGGTCGTATGAATCTCTTCCGTGCTTTTTTTTAACCGATGTTGTACCTTCTTTCCACAGGCTGTGCAATCTAGGGGAACGCCACGAATGTCATTAAGTGATAATTATTCAATAGCAACTTGAAATAAAGTGGCAGTTCCTTCGGAGACATGCCGTACCCACTGGCGAGCATGGGATGACGGGCGACCTTAAGCGGGCTTAATGTAATTAGAAAATTGAAGCAAGCTCTCCGTACAAGACAAACTTCTGGATATCGAAACAAGCGATTACGCGTGCAAGTGTGGCACGACGAATTTCGGTATGAGAGAGCGCGAGACCTTAATTAATCGACTTGGTTAATATTTTCATTAGACGAAAAGTTTCAATGAGAAAATTCGAATGAAACACGAAAAACTCACGATACAGCTTTCTGTGCTACGTGCTAAATCAGTTTTTCCGAGCGTGAAAGAAGCCCGCGAATACACGCAAAGTGGCTCGAGCGGTCAGTCGCATGGCAATTTTTCGTGTACTCGCAGGCTTCTCCTTCGTTCGGAAAATCACTTTTATGGCGCACGTATTCAGCAACAGAAAGCTGTATCGGGAGTTTTCATGTTGGTCTGCAATTTTCTCATTGACGCTTTTCATCAAATTAAAATGTTTATGGGGTTCATTAATTAGGATCATTATTTAATTAGGCGAAATGCAGAAAATTATCTCAGAATCCCCAAGCGACGGCAAACAACAGCCCCTACGTTCTGTCCGGTTACGTGACATTTGCATATTTTTAAATGCTGATGCATGATAGTTTGAACACCCTGTACATAAACGATAGTTTGGAAACAAACTTGCCTACGCATCGAGCTTATAAAGCTGCATTTTTCACTATGTTGAAACAGTGAAATACAACACGTGTGTGGTTATCGCTGATGTCAAAGGCCTTTACGCACACACAAGTATGACAAGTAAACGCGTTACAATCAAGAGAAACCTGCTGCACCACTTACCCAATCAGATGTCTGTCTCGAGGTGGACTCGCTGGTTGAGTACGGTCGGCGGTGAGGCTGGTGGGGCAGGGCCTCAGGGTAGCGGGTTTTG
>NW_023606321.1:0-40001 GCF_013339745.2 Dermacentor silvarum
GAGAACAGGAAAGACGAATGCACAGGGGACGCTGACAGGTAGGGTGCGTCAAATGTCGATATTCCAACTAGCCCAGCTGTACGCTTCAAGTAAGGTTGTTTGCCGTCGCCTAAGGCAAGTCAGACATTTTTTTTATTTTTCCTAATTACGTGGTTCGTTATTATTAAGTAATTAGCTTCTCAAATATTAAATTAAAAGCAAGATAACTCTTTATTGGGCTAGCTTGTGTCCAGAAAAAACACGTTTCACTATGGCAGAACAATAACGACGAGCACATGCGTCGATCATAAAAAAACACCGCATATCGACGAAGTGAATGATGATGAATGGGCGAATCACCGGGGGATGATTCGGGTAACCGTGAATCCCCCGTACATTGCCCAGTCGAACATGCAAGTGAGTGACAACACATGTGTACAGTATATACAATGCTGTTTTATTGGTCGTATATGGTATTGAGGTGCGGACTTCGTTTTCCCTTCATTAAGACTGCCTTGTGATCAGTGCAGCAGCACGGCGACGCCGACAAGCGGACCCAGAGGCGGCGACAGCGCGGGAAGCGGCGGCAAAACGCCGGAAGCGTTCTCTACCTGAGGTTGGTGGCGCCGATGCTCGGTTCAAGCGCGAGCTTCGCGAGCCCTCGACTCCGCTTGCAGTTGAGCCGCCACTCTTGCCTTTTCATCCATAGCGGGCGCGCCGTTATCAGAAGCGACCGTTTTCATCCATGGCTGAAGCGAGAAACAGAGCGCGCGTCGGGAACGATCGACCGCAGCGCCTGTAACGGATTCCATGTAAACCAGAGCTACGGACGACGAGGGAGGGACAAGGCTCGGCGCTAAGGTGCTTCGCCCCTAAAAATCTGATCGGCTGCTTATTTTTGACTCATAGAAGGTACAAGCGTAATCGCTGGTGCTCCCATAAGTTCTGCAATGTACAGTCGAGTGCAAAGTTTTAGAGACCACGGGAGCGGCGACTAAAGTCCCTATATAAGAAAAGTACCGCCATCCTTTGATCAACGCCGCTTCGCTCTCTCCTGTATCTCCGATTGGACGATGATAGCGCGCGCTTTGATTTCTTTATATATGTTCTTTTTTGTTCCGCCTCAGAGCCATGTTGAAAGTCCTCTGCGCAGCCGCAGTTGCCGGCAGCGGCGGCGGCGCGCGCCCGGCCTGACATGGTTACATCGTTGCCGCCATCGGCAACGATGGCGGAATCAATTAGAATCATACAGTGGAACTGTAGGTCTTTCTCTCGCAAGAGAGCAGCCCTGCAGTTCGCCCTCGCTAATTTTGACCCCAAAATTGACGTGATCGCACTCCAAGAGACGGAGACTCTGGTTAAAATGACAGGATATGCCACCTATAATGAGCTATCATCAGAGCAAAACAAACCCCGTATGGCCGTTGCACTTCAGCGTAACATAGCGGCTGAGCAGGTGGATTTGTAAATTCCGAGTCTTCACTATACGTGCGTACGGCTACTCCTAAGAGCAAGAACAACTGCCTGTGCTTATCCTGAATATATATAGTCCACCAAAACACAAATCTTTTCCCTTCGTCACCCTCCTGAGGAAGATTTGTAGGGAGGCAGGAAAGTCGCAAATAGTCGTCCTGGGTGATCTAAACGCTGCGCATACGGCGTGGGGATATGATCGTAACTCCAGAAAGGGCGTCACGATTATGAATGCCGCCAAGAGATACGAGTTCTCACTCACACCGATTCGGAACAACCCACTCGCATCGGCAAATCATCTCCGGAATACCACCCCAGATCTCTGCTTTGTCAAAAATGCGGAAGGTGCTAGATGGTCTAATGCAGAGCTAAACCTCGGCATTGACCACTCCCATGCTCACCATTGACATCCCGGCCAAGGGTACCCAAAAAGAGGAAATTCGTCACGAAAACACACAAAGTGAGATCTCTTCAGATCGAACGTAATAGAAAAGCCCCGTCTAGCATCACGGACCTAGGTCGATGGGTCAGAAAACTGATAGGGATGCCGGATAAACATACAACGGATATTCCTTCGAGGAAAGCGGCCTAAACCGGACTCCAAGTTAATTAACCTCTGGGAACAACGCAAACGCTACAAGCAGAATGGTGAAGAACAAGCATAACCGTCAGCTTAACACTTCGTCTGGCGGGACTCGACCAAGAGATGAGGACTACTCGACACTCCTTAGTTCATCGCAGTGGTATCAAATCTTTGATAGGGTTAATGGACAGCTGGGTTAGCAAAAACCCATGGACATTGTAAAACACCTACTCGATCCAGACCAATCGAAGGGCGCCTCTCAAGAGAAAATGCTTAAGATCTTACACTCCTTTCCAGGTGGGGAAAAGCCAATGATGGTCCTTCTCTGCTCCACATACCTAAACACCAAAGTCGATAGTGACTCTTATGAACCGTATAAAGGTGCTCCTAATGCCGATCTGGATCAAGATTTTACTGCAGCAGAGGTTCGTGCGGCCCTTGCCAGCCTACGCTCCACATCGGCGGCAGGCAACGATAGAGTAACCAATAAAATGCTCCGGAATTTGGATGCAGTTTCTATTGACGCCATCACCAAACTGTTTAATGATTATTGGCACGATGGTTCCATTCCTCCTGAATGGAGAGACGCAAAAGTAATTTATACCCAAGCCCGCCAAACCTCTTAAACTAGAAAACATCCGCCCAATTTCAATCACATCATGCCTGGGAAAAGCGATGGAGCATGTGGTCTTAAGCCGACTTGTCGAGTTCATGGAGACGAAGCAGCTCTTTCCCCCGACCATGGTCGGATTCCGCCCCAACGTCTCAGCCCAGGATATTTTATGGCAACTGCAGAGAGATATTTTAGGTCCAGGGATCCCTGGAGTAACCAGAACAATTCTGGGACTCGACATTAAGAAAGCCTTTGATAATGTGGCGCATCGAGTTCTCGATGGTCTCTCAGCTCTAGGCGTTGGCGACAGAACCCACACCTATATCAAGGCTTTCCTGCGCGACCGAACCGCAACACTTCATTGTGGCACTGCCTGCAGCGACAAGATCTCCCTAGAGACTTGCGGTACCCATGAGGGGGCTGTCCTTCTCCCTTTCTATTTAACGTTGCAATATATCCACTTGCAAGAAAAGTATCGGCAATCCCGCAGATACGACACGCTATCTATGCGGATGACGTGACCATATGGACGCGTATTGGATTCAGATGAGGTGGTGGAAGCGCTGCAGAAGGCTGCAATGAAGTCCACGACATGCCCGTAAGAATGGGCTCGAGTGCTCTCCGGCAAATTCGGAACTCTTCTTCATGTGCAGGAAGCTCCCTAACGCCATAGACAAGTATAAAATTCTAATCGACGGCGCGCAGGTACCAATCGTACGAGCCATTCGAGTACTCGGTTTGTACATCCAAGAAAGGGCCCAGAATTCAGTGACCTTAAGCAAGCTACGAACTACAGTCCAACAGTTCAATATTATGCCCACAAGGGTGACAAATCGGAATCAGGGAGTGAAAGAAAATGAGGCATGCAGAATAGTCCAAGCCTTCTTCATTCGAAGGCTGGCCTACACGTGCCCATATCTATACCTCTGAATATCTGACTTGAAAATACTCAATACCATGATCCAGACCGTCTAAAAAAGGTAATTGGGAATCCCTAAAGGCACCAGTAGCCTGCGTCTCCTAGAACTCGGAGTGCATAACACTAGAGAAGAAATAATTGAAGCACATCAGGCTGCTCAACTGTGGCGCCTCTCATGTTCTGCTCAAGGACACAAAATTCTAGAAGCCATGAATCTCCGCCCCGTTTCCGGCATAATGGATAGAATTCGTATTCCCAACAGCATTATGAATAAAATTAACATCCCAACCCTTCCCAAAAACATGGGAGAAACAATGTAGGCAGGAGGAAGGCTCGGGCCGAGGCACTCCGCCGCCGCCTTAGCAGCAAGCCAGCTATACACGTGGACGCTGCACAGAAGAGCGCTCACACGTTCACAATTGCAGCAGTCAACAACGAAGGCCAGACAGTGAGCTCACGCAAAATAAGCGCAGGGTCCATTTACGAAGCCTAGGAAGCCGCAATTGCGCTTGGTATAGCAGCATTACGATACAGCTTCATAATATCGCCCTCCATGTCAGCTATTAGAAGTTACATGCAAGGGTCGGTAGGCCCACGAGCCTCCGAAGTACTGAGCGAACCGGCTGGCAAGGTTACGCTTATCTGGATGCCGGCCCACTCTGGGAATGGCGGGAACGAAATGGCCCACCGTGCTGCCCTAGAATTAATTAACCGGGCGGTGGAGGCACGTCCGGGACCGCTACCAGGTGGAACGACACCAGTCACAGCTACAATGAAATTGTCACCGCGTACAGGGAGGACCGGCGGATATATCTACCACCGGATTCTTCCCTTATATAGTAGAAGCAAGCCACGGATCTCCGCAGGGCGCAAACATGTACTGTTATGTCGCCCCAAATTATATCTTATCTATCCAAAGGCGACTATAATTCAAAATGTAAATATTGCGACACAGATCCAGCTGATCAGCATCATATTCTATGGGGTGGCGGGAATAATCCTCTTCCAAGAAATCTGCTGCGGCAAGCTCCCTCACAGTAGGCGGGGACTCCGTACTAAAGTCTACTAACCCTCAAACCAAAGCCGGGCTGGCGGGCTGGTGGAAGGTCGCGAACAGCAGGACGCGACTCTAGCCCTCTCTGCCCGACCTCGGCTCCCCCCTTCTCCTCCCCTTGTCTTCAATACAGTTTATTTCCTCCTCCCGAGTTCTCTAAAATTTTGCACTGACTCTACAAACACTACTCGCATCACGCATGCAATCTGGTTACAAATCGTTTCGCGACAACACAGACAACAGGTCGAATCAGCTACAACAGTCGAGAATGTTGAGAGAGATGCAGGTACGTCTTGCGCCGAGCGACTACGTTTAAGATTTGTTAGCTGGCGAAAAGCGGTCACCGGAAATAGATAAACTAATACACGTGCGAATGTCCCCTCCTAAAAAAGTACCATCCTGATGCTGCAAACAGAACGCAAAATCAAAACACGAAAGCGCACCTAGTCAAGAAAAATAACGAAGCAACAACGCAATAAAGTACCGAAGTTTGTTAGCGTGCGTACAATTGCTTAGGACGAACCACGTGAAGGACTTCAGGTTAGGCGCGGCCCCGTTGCGACTTCGTAGAACCGTCCGACAGGGCCTCACACTCCAGTGCGCCAATGCGTCCGATTTCCTTGCATAGTCAGGTATAAAGTCGCATTAGTTATTTACTTTGTCCACGTTGGCGTATTGGGGTCCTATTACAAGCACGGTTCTCGGTAGTATTCTAAATAGAGTCGTCGAAGGTTATAGCGTCGGCTGTTCGTCCTTCACTGGTTCTTGATACGCTGGTGGGTAAGCTGCCGGGCTTCTTCTGCGCACTGGAGATACGTGGGGACGTCGAAGTTGCCTTCATCGGTGACGTGAGGCTGCATGACATCAAGGTTCTGGCCGGGTTTCGTGCGTAGCCAGCTTCAACGGAGTCATCTGCGTTGTTTCTTGTACTGCGATGTTATACGCGAAGGTTACATACGAAAGGACGGGATTACACGTCTTGTGCTGACGTCGACATACATTGTCATTACGTCGGCAAGGGTCTCTTTAGGCGTTCTGTAAGACCATTCGTCGGCGGCCCGGTAGGCGGTTGTTCTCCTTTGGCTCGTGACTGTACTGCAGGATCGCTTGCGTAAGCAAGCTCTGATGTAAAACCCGTTGCTCCGTCGGTGACAAGGACTTTGGGACAGCATATCGCAGCAGGATGCTCTTTACGAAAAAAATTACTGCTTAAACTCGCAGGACTTGTCCAATAATGCGTAAGCATTATTTTTATTCGCTCATATTGGACTCGTGAAACAAACGATTGACTGAGTGGCCGCGTTACGCACACCTCAGTTAACTGTTTCAAGGATGACGCAATGTGCTGCAAGTATTGCAATTGCCGGGTGCGATTACCTAATTCGTAAACCTAATCATCCCGAATTATTCTTACTGGGTGAAATTAGTGTAGGCGTAAATATTTATAAATTATCGTTAAGTAATGAATTATAAAATAATTTTCAATACCCTTATTAATCTTGATTGGGCTTAAGTAATGCAATCAATATTATTAGTAGTAAGCTTAATTACTCTAAATAATCCAGACTAGCCTTAATCAATTAATGTTAATGCTTGTGTGGTCATTCGATTATTGTAATATGAATTTTTTAAATCCTTACTAATCCTAATTGTACTTAACTAATGTAATCGTTATTGATTAATCTTAGCATCTTGGTAAGTGCCAAATGCTGCAACACGGATGCATTTTTACGAATCACCTACGTGCAAGCGTAGCGGAGGTAATAGCATAACGTCCAATCGCGGGAAGCAAACATTGCCCTAATATCGCTTCGAGGACCACCGAATGAAATGCGTTTTTCTTTATCGGAAAGTGCATAGCACCACTGTGAAACAACACCATTATGAGCCCGCCTATCTGCGCCCACTCAGGAACGCTGCACCGCGACACAAGCAGAAAGAGCGTTGACACGATGGAAACATGGATTTAGCTTTGTAGCATTTCTAATGCAGCAATTAGAGGTTATGTGAACGGGTCCTATCACGCACAGGCAAATTCAACTATTAAACACTTGCAAAACTGTATATTTGTAAAATACTATACACATACACTTTCGTGTATAGATTTAACTTAATCTGCCATATACAGCTTCACCCTGATGTAAGTATCAGCTAAGTAGCATCTTCTTGAAAGTTTAAATCCTGGAGACTTGCCCCCGTTTTCGTATCGTGTGTGTGCGTGTGTGTAATGTCTTTCGTGAGCCGACTCAGAAAACCGCGCCGTGTAAAAATGTGCGCGGGTCCTGACGAAAGACCTGGGACCAGTGGTACTGGGTATCTGTACCGATGGTACCTCCGTGGTCTACGACCACTTGGTGATGGCACCGCCGTGCGGTGGTACCGGTCGTAGGGGGAGCGTTCTTACATGCTTCCTTCAGGACAGCTATAGTGTTTGGAGGCGCTCTAGCCGTCGAAGACGCAAACGGTAGTGTTTAAGGCGCTGCGGGCCTCACAATAAATTACGTGGTGTATTCTTGGAAAACACGGGGAATGGGGGATGGAAATTCAAGACGATGAGTAACACGAGAACAAGGTGGAAGCAAGAGCCTGCTCTCACCTTGTTCTCCTGTTGCTCATGGTTCATTCTTACCATTCCTTTTCCGATAGACTCAAGAAGGCATTGTCTTCATGACGTCAACTAGGGGTGGAATCACATTTCAACTTTATTGGTTCGTGAATATAACATCATAGAAATTTGAGAGCTTTAGGCTGATCACTTATTTATGACACCAACAAACAATTTAGTGGCTATCGACGTGTAAAACACTTGCATCATTACTTCAGTGACTTAAGAATACAATGCACAGTCTTCGGCATTGAACCTAGCGGTGGATTGGATACAATTGGGGAAATCATTGATAAAAGCAAGAAACAATATTGGTCTGAGCACGGTCCCTTGTGGTGCGCCAGACGGAACACTCACCGGCGATGACGAGAAGCCGTTTATCAACACCCGCTGGTCGTGCGTGTGCAGGTAATATTTAACAAGCCAAGGCGTGAGCTTGGAATGTGAAGACAGGACAATCTGCAGAGCAGCAGATTGTGAGTCACAACGGCCAATGCCTTTATGAAGTCAAGGAAAACCGCATCAATCAGCACATGTTGGTTGATGCCAAGTTCATTATCATGAAAACATTCGCTAATTGAGTCGTAGACGGGGTGGGAGCGAAGACCATGCTAACTAGGAGCGGAAAAAGTGTTTCCTTAAGTTGTTTTGTAAGGCCTGCATAGATAAAATGTTCACGTGCCTTGTAGCAACCGAAGTGAGAGACATAGGCCTGTAGTTCGTTCGTCGGCTTGGTGTATGGGTGTATTTTTTGCAAATCTTTAGTGACGTGGTAATTTTCGCTATGCCGCGATTTTTTAAAGAGTATTACAGGAGGATATAGTTTGGAAGGTCACGGGCAAGTTGCGTCAGTTTATGAGCGACGCTTCTGCGCGAGTTCATGACAGTCGTGTTTTGTTTGACAGCATAGCTTTTCTTTCAAGGCACGTTTGGTAAGTTGCATTCATATTCATTTCTCTCAGGATACTTCAGAGCAACTTTGGGTTTTAGGAATGTTCTGTTAGGCAGAGGGCAATGTTGGTCTCTCTGATCATGGTAGAGGCAGATAAATTTTCGAGTTAATTTGATGTTTGCTTTCAGGAAAAGGTGACAGCTGAACGATCGAGAAAGGATAGCGTCAGTGGTTTTTTTTGCAGATGTATAGATAAGTCGCGTGAGTTTCCGTTAAACTAAGATTTTCTTGTCGGATTTCGAGAGTTCTCAAAGTAACGCTGTATCAGGTTAGGTACTGCTTATTCTGCAGACTACTTCAGCTCAGCTGATTTTAGAAATAGCCGGATGGTTTTCCCGGACGCACGTAGAGAGTACCGCGCCTTAGGAACGGGCTGCGCGGATCGCTTTTAGTAATGATACTCTGCAGATTTCTTTTCTCTTTGACGTATTATGTAAGAGTATGTCGAAAGCTGTTCGTGTCTCACCCGTGTATCTAGAAGACGGCAGCATTTGAACTTCATTTAGCGGGAAGTAGTTATAAATAAGCGCAAATCTTTTGTAGTCTTGAACGCGTAATTTGCGCAACTTTTTTTGTTTCTTTTGCCTGAGTCGCACGCAAAAGTTTTGACCGCAAAATGAGAGCGAGTGTGATAATACATCCGTGAAGTCAACGAGGGTTTCAGTGGCACTATTACGTGCTTTAATAACGGATGTAGCGTGCGAACATATGACATTTCAATTCTCAATGATTTAGGGTCATTCTGCAGTTAAGTTGGATTTTGGTGTTGTATGCATAGACGTGTAGTGTTCATTTCGATTTTTTTCCCAGTCCCATATATTTTCAGGCATGGAGTGGCGCCTGAACTGGCAAAAAGAATATCGCCGAGAGCTAGTGGGGCTATACTCGAATAGGTGCAAACAAATTAGGAAGGCCCACTAAGCTTCAACAAAGTCACTCCCTCACCAAAACAGGAATTGGCCTCCCTGGTGCAGTATTCGGCCACTACCTCCCTTACGACTCCTACAATTTACCCATGGCCTCAGTCCCCAGCGGCTGCGCTCAGACCTGCGAAGCGGCAGAGGGTGCTAAGAATCTCTGGGTCCGGACAGACCGCCACTGCTAACTGAACCTGGCAACGTTCAACACTCGCCCTATCGAGTCAGGCTAGTTTAGCAAGGCTAGTGGAATAATTACTAGGTATTGCCTGGGATATTATTGGCCTTAGTGAGGTTAGAAGAACTGGTGAGGCTTATACAGTACTGACTAACCGCCACGTCCTCTGCTGCAGAGGTTCCGGATAAGAGAGAATTCGCGGTAGGATCTCTAATCCATAAGGACATAGCAGGCAACATTGATGAGTAATACAGAATTAGTGAGAGGGTAGCAGTAGTCGTAATAAAGCTCAGTAGGAGGTATAGAATGAAGGTAATACAAGCCTACGCACCAACCTCCAGTCAAGATGATGAAGAAATGGAACAGTTTTATGAAGATGTTGAATTAGTGATGAGAAAGGTGCAAGCTCAGTATACTAGTCATGGGGACTTCAATGCAAAAGTAGGGAGGAAATTCGGGGAAAGGAATAGGCTCCCAATAATGAATACCTTCTTCAGGAAGCGCAGCAACAGGAAGTGGACCTGGAAAAGCCCTAATGGAGAAACAAAGAATGAAATAGATTTCATACACTCCGCCGATCCCAGCATAGTTCAGGATGTAGAAGTGTTAGGGAGGGTAAAGTGCAGTGACCATGGGTTAGGGAAGTCTAGGATTCCTCTCAATTTGAAGAGAGAAAGAATAAAATTAGTCAAGAAGAAACAGGCCAACCTAGACGCAGTAAGGGTAAAAGCAGACCAATTAAATCAGGCTGCTGCTCGCAAACAAATATGCAGCTTCAGAACAGGAAGATGAAGACAACATAGAGGTAATGCATGAAACTGTAACTAGGCTGATCTCAGAAGCAGCAATTGAAGTGGGAGGTGAGGCACCAAGGCAACCAGTAGGTAAGCTATCCCAAGTAACAAAGGACCTAACAAAGAAAGGGCAAAAAATGAAAGTGTCCAACTCGAGAGATCAGATAGAATTCGCTGAACTGTCGAAACTGATCAATAAGAAGAAAGTAAGGGATATCCGAAATTATAACGTGAAGATTGAGGAAGCAGTAAAATATGGACGCAGCATGAAATCAGTGAGAAGAAAACTTGGCATAGGACAAGGCAAAATGTATGCACTGCAGGATAAGCAGGGTAATATCAGCAATTCGGAGGACATAGTAAAAACAGCGGAAGAATTCTATTCTGTCCTGTACAGGGCCCAGAGCAGTCATGCTACTTTCATTTGAAGTAGTGATGAACAGGATACAGAGGCTCATTCTATAACTAGTGATGGAGTTAGAAGGGCCTTGAAAGACATGACCAGAGGTAAACCTGCCGGAGAAGATGCCGTAACAGTTGATTTAAACAAAGATGGAGGAAATGTCATGCTTTAAAAGCTTGCGGCCCTTTATACGCAATGCCTCACGACTTGAAGTGTACCAGAAAGCTGGAAGAACGCCAACATTATACTCATCCATAAGAAGGGAGACGTTAAAAATCGAAGAATTATAGACCCATTAGCTTGCTTTCAGTATTGTATAAATATTCACCAAGATAATTTCGTATAGAATCAGGGCAACACTTGTCTTCACAGCCAACCAAGAGAACAGGCTGGCTTCAGGAAGGGATATTCTACGATGAATCATATTGTCACGAGCCCCGAGAAGTAGTCTTGAAGGTTTAATAACCCGTAGAGCAGCTGGCTCTTGGAAGACGCGACCGTCGGGGCTGGTTAGAGCAGGGAAGGAGCGCGCGGTCTTCCTTGTTCTCTTGGGCTCGACCCACTCTTGCCCTCGACCTACTACCTACAGGTGGCAATATCCCCCCTTCCGAACAAAAGCATCGTCTCGATGCTAAAAAAAAATAGGCGTAGAAGACAAAGAAGAAGAAGGCAGGCAAAGCGAAAGTACACAAAAAAATAAACGTCATGCCGACACAGTCAATGAACGAAGAAACAAGCTCCCGAAGATAAATGAAAAATAGAAACAAAGGGAATGAGAGAAAAAAAAAACGATAAGAAAAAAAATTACAGACGTGCAATGTAGGGCTTTATGCACACAACATGAACTATGTCTGCGCTCGGTTGTCTTTGTGTCCTACTCCGTATCTGCGATGTTGTGTCCGGAACAACTTCGTTGTTTACGTCACTGACGCGGCGGAGCACTTTATACGGACCGAAATACCGACTCAGCAGCTTTTCACAGAGGCCACGACCGCGAAGGGGGTCCACACCCAAACTTGGTCTACGGGGTTATAGGACACGTCCCTGTGGCGGATGTTGTAACGTCGTGCGTCTACCTGCTGGTGCGGGCCGATATGCAGCCGCGCGAGCTGCCGAGCTGCCTCAGCACGCTCTGCAAATTCCTCGGCGTCAGTTGTCAATAAGTCAGCGTCTTGACACGGCAGTATAGCGTACAGCATCGTCTGGACTTCACGACCGTAGAGAAGGCGTGTGATGTTTTCTGAGTTTGTGTTGTCACTGATCTCGGGGGCGTGCGGGTGGTAAAAGATATGAGATTGGGAAACGCATGGCAACACAGCAAGCAGACTTTTAATCTCACGCGAAAGCCAAAAACCTTACACCAAAACGCAAGTACACACGGCATTAAACACCATGAATAAATAAGTGCCAACAAATGTGCGACCTAATAAAGCAATACACATGCCCTTAATTCGGTCTACGATAGTTCTGGGCGTTTTCTCTACGAAAGTGTGGCAACTCTGGTCTGCTGTTGTGGCGCTACTGGAATGGAACGCTCTTACCGAGTTCGTTGTTCTCGTTGCACGTATTTTCCCGGCCGGAATCTTGTCGGATCTTTCTCCATGTCGTGGTTCTTGCCGACTGTCGCATAATCGTTGCTGCATAGAAGTCGGTCCGTTCACTCGCTCGTCTTCAAAGCCTGTTTGACCCGGTCGCTATTGCTGACGTGGCCGGGAGGCGCGACGGGTTAGGCCTAGAGACGTGCTCGGCCGCCGCTTCCGTCTAGCTCCTTTCCCAATGTGCCGACGTGGGGTTCCGGGGATCATCGAACGCGCTGGTCTGCCGAAGAAGGGGGATCCTCTCTGGAGTGCCCGGCCATGCCGTGTGGTTCTGCAGCTGGTCCAAGGAGCCTCGCTCGAACGTCTCCGAGGTCGACGGCTGCACCTCGGACTGCCCGCGTCACGGACTCGGCCGAACCTCCAAGTCTCCCGTCGCCAGAGCGTAGCTGACGATGCGTCCTTCCCGGCTCAAAGCCACGTCGATAATGACAGCTCAGCCTCGCTTCTGCCTCGACCATACCTCGGATCACGCGCCTCGCGCGCTCGCGCCGTTCGGAACGCTCTGTTCAAATCGGCTTTCTCTTCTTTTATTTCGCCGCTCGCGTGTTACTCATGACAAGGCGAAAGGGCGTGAAGTGCGTCGTCTCTTGCACGGCGGTGTTATACGCGAAGGTCACATAAGGCAAGATCCGATCCCATGTTTTGTGTTGGACGTCGATGTACATGTATGTACATTACGATCATGTCTGTGACCGTCTTATTCAGTCGCTCGGTAAGTCCGTTGGTCTGCGGATGGTACGCGGTCGTCTTGCGATGCCTGGTGTTGCTTAATTCAAAAACTTCGTCCATAATCTGCGCTGTGAATGCTGTCCCGCTGTCTGTTATTACAGTGGGGAGCACCATGATGCAAGACGATGTGGCGCATGAAGAATTGCGCTACCTCTGAGGCCGTGGCTCGTGGGATCGCGTGCGTTTCAGCATAGCGTGTTAAATAATCAGTCGCGACGACCACCCATTTGTTGCCGTCGGCAGACAGAGGAAACGGTCCGAGAATGTCCATGCCAACTTGGTCGAAAGGCGTGTGACGTGCTTCAATTGGCTGGAGTAAGCCAGCCGGTTTAACGTGTGGTGTCTTGCGGCGCTGGCATTCACGACAGCCTTTAACGTACTGTTTGGCGCTTGCCGAAAGCCCGGGCTAATAGTACATTTCGCTTACTCTAGCGAGTGTTCGTGAAAAGCCTAAATGACCAGATGTCGGTTCGTCATGGCAAGCGAAGAGGACGTCGTCGCGCATGTCCCTTGTAACCACGAGTAGGTAAGCACGGCTGGTCGAACAAGCATTCTTCTTATACAGCACGTTGCCTCGCAGAAAGAAGGACGTCAGTGAGCGGGACAGATGGTGTGGTATGGTTGTGTCGCGGCCTTCTATATGATCGATAATCGGTCGAGTCTCAGCGTCTTCACGCTGCCGTCTGCTCAAGTCCGACGAAATAATGGCGCCCAGGAAGCCGTCATGATCCTTTGTTTCCGGACTGGCAGGGTCAACGGGTGCGCGGGACAGCGTGTCAGCGTCTTCATGCTTACGGCCAGACTTATAAACGAAGGTGATGTCAAATTCCTGTAGCCGCAAGCTCCACCGTGCCAGTCGTCCTGAGGGGTCGCGCATGCTTGCCAACCAACAGAGGGCATGGTGGTCTGTCACTACTTTGAAGGGACGACCATAGAAATAGGGGCGAAACTTGATGATCGCCCACACGACCGCGAGGTACTCTTTTTCCGTAGTCGAATAATTCGCCTCGCCACGGGACAGGGAGCGGCTGGCATATGCTATAACTCTTTCCACTCCACCTTGGAGCTGGACGAGCACTGTGCCAAGACCAACGCTACTGGTGTCGGTATGCACCTCAGTATCAGCGTCATCGTCAAAATGTGCAAGAACGGGTGCTGACTGCAGGCACTCTCGCAATTCAGCAGAAGCCGCCTGTTGCTCATTATGCCACACAAATGGCGTATCGTTACTTGTAAGGCGAGTAAGGGGTTCTGCTATCTTTGAGAAGCCTTTAATAAACCGGCGATACTAGGCGCACAAACCCAGGAAGCGCCGGACGGCCTTCTTATCGGCAGGAGCTGGAAACGCGGCCACAGCGGCAAGCTTGTCTGGATCGGGTCGGACACCTTTGGCGCTTACTACATGCCCAAGGAACTTGAGCTCTTCATAACCAAAGTGGCACTTTTCGGGCTTAAGTGTGAGGTCTGCCGATAGGATGGCTTCTAGCACTCTCCGTAGGCGGTGAAGATGCTGCTCGAACGTTTCAGAGAAGATGACCACATCATCCAGGTACACAAGACAGGCCTGCCACTTCAGTCCAGTAAGGACAGTGTCCATCTTTTGCTGGAAAGTAGCCGGGGCTGAACACAAACCAAAAGGAAGCACTTGAAATTCATAGAGACCATCTGGAGTCACAAAGGCTGTTTTCTCGCGGTCGCGTCGTCTACCCCGATTTGCCAGTACCCGCTTTTTAAATTGAAAGAAGAAAAATAGTGGCCACGCCGCAGTCTATCTAACGAGTCGTCCATACGCGGCGGCGGGTACACGTCCTTTTTAGTGACGTTGTTGAGCTTGTGGTAGTCGACACAGAAGCGTAGCGTTCCGTCTTTCTTTTTGACAAGACCGACCGGAGACGACCACGGGCTGTTGGAAGGTTCGATGACGCCATCGTCAAGCATCTCCCGGACTTGCGTACATATGGCTTCGCGTTCTTTTGCCGACACGCGGTAAAGCTGCTGGTGTATCGGGCGTGTGTCTTCGAACCTGATGATTCGTGTTTAGTGATGGAAGTATGGCGTACCTTGAAAGAATGTGCGAAGCAGGTCCTGAATTCAAGCAAGAGCTTGCGCAGTGCTGTCTGGCTATAGGTGGACACTTCAGAATTGATGTCGAGATGGCCCGGAGACGTGTCTGCTGTCTCCACTACTTCTGACGTGAAACATTGTTAACGTTTGCTACTGCGTCTGCAAACGCTAACGAAGTGCCGCGGAACAGGTGTCGGTGCTCGTAGCTAAAGTTGGTAACAAGCATTTGCGAATGACCAGCACGAATCTGTATAACACTTCGAGCCACACAAACCTTGCTTCAGTAGGTGTTCCAAGTTACTTTCGACCACCGCTTCGCCATCGCGTAAGCCACAGCATGTGACGTCGACGAGGACACTGGCTCGTGGAGGAAGCGTTACACTGTCTGAAGAAACACGAAGTACGTCGTCGCGCCGTTGGCCATCGTGCACGTCGATTGCTCGTTCGGCAGAGAAAGTGATACGACGCTCTTGCAGATCGATAATCGCGCCGTATTAATAACGTAATAACGTCAAGGGAGCATTCGCGTAAGACAAGGCAGCTCGCTATTAATGTAGATCCTCGAATCTCAACTCTAGTCGTGCAGGCGCCCAGTGGAGTAACGACGTGGCCGCCAGCCGTCCGAATCTGCGAGTTAGGCCAGGGCGTGATCACTTTCTTCAGCTGAATTGCTATTTTCCCGCATAGTATCGTGTATCTGCGCCTGTGTCCACTAAAGGACTAACGGCGTAACCGTCAATAGTCACTGGTATATGCAGCGAAAGCCGGTCTCGTTCAGCTGCAGGTGATGTCGGATCGGTATCTTTCCGTAATTGCGTCCGTCGGATGTCTTCAGCGCTTCGAACGTCAGCGACCTCGCCCCCAAAGATCGCCTCAGTTAGTTTTCCCGGCGGGGGCTGGTCGACCGCTCGGGAGAATACCGTTGGGGCGGAGGTGAAAATCATCTCGGAGACGGCGATCGCGACTGCCGCCTGGCAGGCGGCGGCAAGCGCTGCTTGCCGGGACATTCAGGTATTCCTGAATGTCCCGGGGTCGCTGGCCGTATCGGGGCTGCGGCGAGCATGCGGAAAAGCCGCGAATCCCAAGGCGCAGGTTGGGCACTGGCGGTACAAATGGTCAGCTTCATCGCAGTGGAAGCAGAGAGGCCGATGATCGGGTGTGCGCCAAACATCTGAATTCCGAGGGGGCGGGCTTCTGTCGTTGACGTAGGGAACGGCTTGTTCCGAACGGTGGGCAAATGGAGCGGCATGAACAACGGGCGGCGGTGTATACGAAGCGCCGTAGTACGATATAGGCTGCGCCGACTGAACTGACACCGTTGGAGGCACGAAGGAACAGCGGCGGAGAGGAAGCAGGGCGCTTCAGGGCTTCCGCGTAGGTCGCACAGGGGTATTCAGTAGGTACTGCCGCAGCGTTAGCAGGAGGCAAGGTGTCACGGAGCGCCTAGTGCAGCTCCTCCTTGATAATACTTGCTATGGAGCTTACCGTAGGGTGCGGTGTTACGGCGACCTTTTGCAACTCTTCACGCACTACAGAACGGAGAGTTCTCGCAGACAGTCACCATTGCTTCCCTTGGCCGTAAAAATGTCAGCAGCAGACATGCTGTTCGCTTGCCACTCATACAGGTTCGAGCGCTGTATAGTCGGGTACAACTTTAGAAGACAGGAGGAGGCCCCGCCCAGTTGACCGAAGCGCAGCAGCCAATTCCTCCGCGACTAAAGAAATAGTCCCGCTCAAAAATTGTGACTGCTTCTAAAACGCGTATTTGTCGCTATAAATAAGATTTGTGCATCTCGACGAGTGGTTTGGTAAAACTATCATGATGGAAATGCTACCGCACATGCCGGATCGCGGGAGAAAAATAACTCCGTGCCTTCTACAACGCTGTGCGACGTCTGTTACGGAGCAAGATCGACGGCTACGGGCGTGTAATTATAAAGCAGTCGCTGGCTTAACAGCATAAAATTCATATATACTTTTTTGTGTGTTTGCACAACCTTATTTTTTAATGCGTTGGGCTTATTTTTAATTAATATATTTTTCTTTTTTTTCGCGGTTGCGAACCTGCGATCTCGTAAGTTCGGGCATGATCGCGCGCGGCATTCCGTGCCAGTTTTCGGCCATGGAGCCCAGCGAGGTGACATCGGAACGCAATCGTTTGTTGCCGAACGAGCCTTGTGTCGCCTCGATGACCACACCACCAAGGAGCCTGGGCAAGAACAAGAGCGGCCACATCCTGAACAGCGATTCACGCAACATGATCTTCAACCGCTACACGTTTTGGCGTAACAGGCAGCCTGAACGCAGCGTGGAGGACACGAGCAAGTTTGTCGCCGACATGCTCAGTGCCAGCGAAAGGACTATGTTCAGGGTGAGGGAGGAAGTTAAAGCTTCGCATTTTTCGGGTGGCAAACTGACGACGCCCTCGCGAAAGCGCCCACGCAATGCGGAGAAGAGAAGACGCAGCGCGAAGTTTGACAGCTTCACGTTGTGCGAGCTGAGGTCATGTGTGCACAATTTCTTTCGCCGCAACGAGATACCGATGGTCGAGAAGATAACTATCGAGTTCACGGAGCGTATGGAACTCCCATCACTAAGGCGTGCGTCGCCTGCTTGCCGAGATCGGCTTCAATCACGAAAAGAGAAGCCGCAACTCGCTGCTTATCGACCGGGATGACATCACCGATTGGCGGAATCGCTACCTCCGTGACGTGGAGCGCTACCGGGCGGAAGGCCGAAAGATCTTCTACCTGGACGAGACATGGGTGACGGCGGGACACACTCGGTCGATCGTGTGGACAGACACCTTGGTGCAGAAGCGCAGACGCCTGTTCGCTCGAGCAAATGGCCTGACGACGGGTCTAAAACAACCTTCTGGGAAAGGTCAGCGCCTGATCGTAACGCACATTGGCAGCGAGGATGGTTTCGTCGACGGCTGCTTGGATGTATTCAGAGGCCAAAAGACAGGCGACTACCACGAAGAAATGGACGGCAATCGCTTTGAGGGCTGGTTCAAGGACGTTTTGCAAAAGTTGCCAGCTGGTAGCGTCATTGTTTTAGACAATGCACCTTACCATAGCCGGCGAGAAGAGAAATTGCCGACGATGGCCGGGAAGAAGGAAAAGATACAGGAGTGGCTCACAAGCAAGAACATCACCTACGGTGAAAGGATGATAAAGAAGCAGCTGCTTGAGCTGTGGCATCTGTAAAGTCACGCTTTCTGAGCTACATCGTAGACAACACAGCTTAAGGCCGGTTGCATTGTACTCCGGCTCCCGCCGTAGCACTGCGAATTTAATCCCATTGAGCTTGTGTGGGCCAAAGTCAAATATGGCATCGCTGCGGACAACAGAGACTTCAAGCTGTCTACGGTCGACGTCATCTTGAGCGAGAAAATCAAGCAGGTAACGGCGGAAGACTGGAGGAAGAGCATTCAGCATGTGATGGACTTGGAGGCAAAGTTCAGACTTGACATGTCTGGGAGTGAGCCCATTCAACCCATCATTATCCAGCTGGGTGAAGATGACACTGAAGAAAGCGACTCCGACAGCGAGCTGTCTGGCATTGAGCCACTCGACGAAGCATAAAGGCTTCTTATTAACAAAAGAACAGCCCTTATTAGGGCTACCAAAATTTTGCTGGTGGGTTCGCAACAACGAACCATCCATTCCGTGACCTCTCAAATAAATAATCAGTTTCATTTATGGCATATTCCTTATAATAGAAGCTCAATTCTGATAAGCAACGTCCTGCACACATTGTGCTCGATTTGAGAAGTGGCATAGAAACACATTTAAATGCTGGCATATCTGAATTGAAACACTATTGTTAACCCTGATTATCGTTGGCGGGCTCAAAAGCTCATTCGGGCAGCCACCGTCGAGTTTGACGCGCCCCATAGTGAAATAGCAGAAGTCAGAGCATGCTTTATGGTTCTGTCAGCAGTCTGCACTGGAAATCAGTCATGTCATAGCAGTGCTGGTGAAATAACAGTAGACAACACGGAACTGACAGCCACTGTTAGCAGCTTGCACGCCAAAGCACATTCATTTGGTTGCATTGTTTTTTTGTTATCTGGTTCACACAAGTAATGCGAATAAGAGAAGGAATATAAAACATCATTAGCTTAGTGAGGCCCAAAATTCTCATTCAGGCAGCCACCGTCGAGTTTGACGCACCCCATAGTGAAATAGCATCAGTCAGAGCACGCTTTATGGTTCTGTTAGCAGTCTGCACTGGAAATCAGTCATGTCATAGCGAGTGGTGGTAAATAGCAGCAGATAACACGAAACTGACAGCCACTGTCAGCAGCTTGAATGCCAAAGCACATTCATGTGGTTGCATTGTTTACTTTATCTGGCTCACACAAGTAATGCAAATAAGAGAACAAATATAAGACATCATTAGCTTAGTGAGGCCCAAAATGCTCATTCAGGCAACCACCGTCGAGTTTGACGCGCCCCATTGTGAAATAGCAGCAGTAAGAGCACGCTTTATGGTTCTGTTAGCAGTCTGCACTGGAAATCAGTCATGTCTTAGCGAGTGGTGGTGAAATAGCAGCAGACAACACAAAACTGACAGCCACTGTCAGCAGCTCGAATGCCAAAGCACATTCATGTGGTTGCATTGTTTATTTTGTTATCTGGCTCACACAAGTAATGCAATTAAGAGAAAAAATATAAGACATCATTAGCTTAGTGAGCCCCAAAATGCTCATTCAGGCAGCCACTGTCGAGTTTGACGCGCCCCATAGTGAAATAGCAGAAGTCGGAGCACGCTTTTGACTCCTTTACCAGTCTGCACTGAAAATTGAAGTGTTGTCATAGCCAATTTTCAATTTATTAATCTGACTCGAGCAAGTAATGCGAATGCAAGCAGAATTATTAACGTGATTAACTTTGCTAGCATTTTTTTGTCATTATTACGTACCGGAAAAATGCTCAGTAAAGTTGAACGTGTTTTAGTGAGTCACTTTGTTCATTACAAGCCGTAGGCAAAGTGACGGACAGATTCAGACAGTGATATTGGGGAAGTAATAAATGGTGAAAGTTGCAAAAGCTCTCACAGCACTGCTTTGCTGGACTGCATTCACTAGAAAACTGCATTTGTAATGATGAAAGCGTCAAGACATACCCCACTGCACAATGTTATATATGTGTACGACCACATGTGACGGGCAGCAAAACCATCTGTTTATTAAGACAATGCAACAACATAGCAAGGTGCTATTCACAATATGGCACCTTTTCATGTGCACTTCTGGCAAGCTACCGTATGCACTGATGCATAAACACATTAACAGGGATAAGAGACGAAGTAACTGTTCAAGCCATCGCTTTTAACATTTGTATCTGTCAATGTTTCTGTTGTCACAGTTTCTTTGGTGCAAGTTGGTAATCACGTTGCGGCAACAGCACAAGAAGCAAGGTCAGATAGTAGGAGAAAACTAAGCAAGGTGACAGACTGAAGGAGGCAAGGTAGACAAGAGAGAATGACTTTAATGACATCGAAGAGGCCAGCCCTGCTATTCACAGGACTTGGTGCTTTGAATGAGACGAGTAATGGAATTGCAAAGAATCGGCTGCAGCATGCTTACAAGATCAAATGCAAAAATAAAAGGATAAAAATAGGAATAAATACATACACACACGGAAGAACTCACATATTCACACACATGAACACAAACGCGAAAACTAAGATCTAAATACAAAAAAGGGCAAGATAACAAATATACACAAACACACAAGAAAACACGCACACACATTTAACGCAGACGCGAGTAGAACTATTAGGAGTCAGTTCACAAGCAGCTGTGCCTACTTGGTCGTACTTTTTTTTTGCACACATTGGCTCTGTTGCCTCACTGTCATAGGAATTTTTTAGTAGCCACATATCACGACAAAGCGCAAAGCTGTGTTGTGGGAAAGCAAGTCTAGCGCTGACAGCACAGCTTATGCGCCATTGTGTCACAGCAGGCTTTCTACAGCTGGCGCGTGCAGTGAGCGAAGAGTTCCAAGCCACACAGCGACGCGAATTCATGCCAAGCTCCCTTGCAACGGCACCAGTGTATCAGTCATAATTTTATATTAGCATTCAGGCTGACATTAAGGAAACAAACACTGCTTCCAAACGCTGACCGTTAACAATCCAATGAGATTCGCTCAAGCAGCGCGTGTTAGCCACTGATTGTTAGCATTGGTGGAAAGCAATCAATCGACGGTGCTACACAACACTCGAACGACGTTGCTAGACGCTCGGGTATCTTATCACACTGCTGCCAACGATCGGTCGTTTTCACGCTGAGCTGGCAGCAACGAATCTTTGCGTTGGAGGTTGCTTTCACAAATCTTTTCTGTTGAGAAACTCGCAGGTTGGTTTCATCCGCGCACGCTTTTCTCATTTATCCTGATAATGGTTTTGCTCCATCACTTCACCACGTCGGACGAGAAACGCAGGGGCACAGTACACAAACACACCCGCCGCTCACAGTAGGTACCAGACTTTGGCGAACTCTCCTCGTCGTAACTTCACTTAGGAGCAAAACAAAATACCACGGAACAAACACGTACGATGTTTGTTTGCACCGGTATGTCGCCGCGGGATCCTGTTTCCACACGAAGCGCAGCGTCACCGATGTTCGCTGCAATCTTTCTTCGCCGGCTCACGGCTCAGAAGAAACGCATGCGGCACAAATTGTGCATCATAAGCTCACAATAATATTTCCGGCATGACAGACCACCACAAACAATTCGAATTCACTCTGACGAAGGGAGGCGCACAGAGCTGACGCGACTCGGCCCAGTTCGAAGCGAGGGCGGCCATGTTAGGCATGTTCTCCGTCGGCGGGGACACCGGCCGTCCGGCGCATGACGTCACCTGAAGTGCGCGCCTATTGGTGCCAGCTCGTGTGCATCCGCCTTTGAGGGGCAAATGCCGCTGTCTTCTAAAGTTGTATCCGACTATAGAAGCATCTTTTCTATGGTCACGGCCTCGGACAAGAACTCCACGACCGTCTTCGGAGGGCTCCGTACGAGGCCAGCGAAGAGTTGCTCCTTGATCCCGCGCATCAGATGACGTAAGTTCTTCTCCGCCGTCATTCTTGGATCCGCTCGTCAGAAGAGGCGGGTCATGTCTTCGACGTATGTGGGCACAGTTTCGTTGGAAACTGGACGCGGGCCTTCCCGTACCGGTTGGTGCGGTTTGAAGGGAAGCGCTGGTTGTACCGGTTGATGTTGTGAGAACTGTTGCGTCGACGGCTTGTGGGGACAGTTCCCTGATCCTGCGGCTGGCTTGATGCACGGGAGTGTCGACAGGCGCTGGATTGGTAGCACGGATCCTTGGAGGGGTCTGCAACATCCGTAAGGACGCTTACCCAGCACCTTCATTAGTTTGTCACGAGCCCCGAGAAGTAGTCTTGAAGGTTTAATAACCAGTAGAGCAGCTGGCTCTTGGAAGACGCGACCATCGGGGCTGGCTCGAGCAGGGAAGCAGCGCGCGGTCTTCTTTGTTCTCTTGGGCTCGACCCACTCTTGCCCTCGACCCGCTACCTACAGGTGGCAATATCCATGTCATCAGTCAGGTAATAGAGGAATCTGCAGAGTAGAATTAATCTCTTCATATGGCTTTCATATATTATGAAAAGCATTTGATTCAGTAGAGATACCAGCAGTCATAGAGGCACTGCGAAATTAGGGAGTACAGGAGGCATACTTGAATATCTTGGCAATATCTACAACGATTGCACAGCTACCTTGGTTCTCCACAAGAGAAGTAGAAAGATACCTATCAAGAAAGGGGTCAGCCAAGGAGGCGCAATCTCTCCAATAGAATTCACTGCATGCTTAGATGTAGCAAGCTCTTAGATTGGGAAGGCTTCGGAGTGAGGATCAACGGCGAATATCTCAGCAACCTTCGGTTTGCAGATGACATTGTCCTATTCAGCAATTACGGGACGAATTACAGCAAATGATTCAGGACTTTAACCAAGAAAGTGTAAGAATGGGTTTCAGGATTAATATGCAGAAGACACATAATGTTCAATAGCCTGGCAAGGGAACAAGAGTTCAGGATCGCCAGTGAGCCTCTAGAGTCTGTAAAGGAGTATGTTTATCTAGGTAAATTACTCACAGGGGACCCTGATCATGAGAAAGAAATTTACAGAAGAATAAAATTGGGTGGGAGTGCATACGGCAGGCATTGCCAAATCCTGACATGGAGCTTACCACTGTCGTTGAAAAGAAAAGTGTACAATCATTAGATTCTACCGGTGCTAACATATGGGGCAGAAACTTGGACGTTAACAAAGAAGCTCGAGAACAAGTTAAGGACCGTACAAAGAGCTATGGAAGGGAAAATGTTAGGCCTAACGTTAAGAGACAGGAAGAGAGCGGCGTGGATCAGAGAACAAACGGAATAACCGATATTCAGTTGACAATTAGCGGGGAAATGGAGCTGGGTTGGCCATGTAATGCGTAGGATGGATAACCGGTGGACCATTTGAGTTACAGAATGGATACCAAGAGAACGGCAGCGCAGTCGAGGACGGCAGGAAACTGGGTAGGGTGATGAAATTAGGAAATTGCGCAAGCTGGAATCAGCTAGCGCAAGACAGGGGTAATTGGAGATCACAGGGAGAGGCCTTCGTCCTGCAGTGGACATAAATATAGGTTGTTGATGATGATGATAACAAAATTAGTGGCGAGCCCTGCTGCGAAACATTAAAATATTTGATTTGAAATGCCTTGGTATCGCGGGTCCTTTTGAGTTTAGCTTCGAAAAAATTAATTGGATGCCGATCTGTATTACTTAGAAATAAAGTCACTATTCGCTAATTTCTTTTGTTAATTTGATTGTTAATTACCAGCCGTGACAGCCAGTGAGAGTATGCCCAATTTGATTGCTTGCTTTATACAGTAGCTTTCGTGAGCAGCTTTCCTCATAAATTCCAATGAGTGTATCTCCAAACTGATCCCATAGCGCGTACAACGCGCCTGCCTTTTTAAACACACCTTACAAAGGGAAAACGCTTTCTTTCGTCCCTTGGTGGACATCGAGAATGACCAAGATTAGGGAATCATTCCATATCTACGGGGTTGTAAGCTATCTACAACTAAAATTTTGTCCACCATGTTGCTGCTGAGTCTCACTGAATTATTACCGAGTTTTATCTTTAGGTGATTATTATTCAATACAGTGTGCAGTAAGTATCTCATCGCGCTAGAAAGGTCAACTGACAGCTTTAATAATATCTCAGCCCGTGAATAATTGCCCCACACAAATTGAACTTTGTCGAAACATATCTAGCGGCCAATAACTCTGACATATTTAACGCTGATACGGTTAACGACTCTTAACCAATGTATGTTGAAATTTTAGGGCTTTATATTCGCCGGAGCTAGTCGCAAAAGCAGCTCCGTGATTAGAAAATAAAATATTCGACGCTCATCGCAAAGGCACAGCTTGATGAATGAATATAAATTACAATAACTTCTGCTCCTATCATTCTTTAGAGATATCGCAAAATATGGTGGTCATAATATTGCTTATTGCATGTTCAACAATGGTGGCACCTAAAAACCTGTAATATTTAAATATAGACCAATTAATTTTATATTGCGTGGCAATGTGTTTCGGTATTGAAAAAATATTGCGTGGGTAGTAATGAACAACGAATCGAAAGTGAGTGAGTACGAACTTTATTAGGTCCTGAGGAGAAAGAATTAAAGCGGGGCCGGAGGCCCCGCCAATCTATCCGGTGGCTCCACCCAGGTCGGGGCCGGTAGACATAGTCCTTCGGCGACGGCCCGGGCCCTCTGGACAGCCTTGAGCTGAGCGATGAGCTCTGTACTTCTGAGCGCTGAGTCCCAGGAGGACTGGTCAGGAAAGTCCGTGCCCGCGGATTGTGGGAGAACAAAGAGAAAGAACAAAGAGGTTCTGGAGAATAAGTACTGTAAAAGAAAACAAATATTTGCAGGGGGAGATCTGAAGGTTCCTTCTGAGAAATGTTATTTGTAATTGAGGCAAAATATATGTGCTAACTGGATGCCAGATTTTATTTTATGTGCGCATTGTTCGTTATTTGATGAGCGGGAACCATCAAGACGACGAATAAATACCAAAAGAAAAAATCACTACTCAACTCAAAAATGTGTGAATTAAATATAACTTTGCTTTACGAAAACCTTGACTTATAATGGTACGTTTCTCTCTGATTTTCTTAGTTATGTTGGGATTACTGTAATATTGTTTGAATATGAATTGATAATCAGATGGAAGTTATCCCACTACGCCTCTTTTAGCCGACAACGTACAGTTCATTTCTTCAAGGAAATAACTAGATACTCTCACGTAAAAAAAAAAAAAAATGTCAGCAGGCTTTTCGACCTTTAGGGCCATAACTCAGTTCCTCGCAAAACTTATTTTTGCGCAGTTGCAATAAGCTTTGTCGCCCCCTGTAATTAAATCGCATACATTAAACGTCACCAGTATGTGACTGGTTAATTCGAAACCTGCACCTTATGTACCACATTCGAGCAATTGTTCAAATTTTCACAGTTCTTCCAGGGTCCCGGGTTACGAACAACTCCCCGTTGTTCGTAAAACACGCATAACGCTTAGGATCGTTGGCATACGTATTTACTGCGAAAGCCCTGAATAGTCCACACACTTGCAGCTTCGCCTAGACGTTATACGCAACCGTACCCCAAGTTTGAAAGAATATAAACAAGGTACCTTGTCAGTTCACCGAAGGCAGCGGGGAAACCTAACACAAACTTCGTATTACACATATAAATGCGTAGAATACATGAATTCGGTAATTATTTGGTCCACTTCTAATTTAGCCAGTGACGTGACAGTTTCGCTGCACATTGAACATAATTTTCCCAATCCACAACTGTAAATTTTGTCTAATGTACAGTTATTTCGGGACGTTTGGGAGCATAGCTGATAATGGTCATATGACACTTTCTAACACTTGCTTAACATTATTTTAACAGTGAAGCAATTTAGGCCAGCCGTAATTCGTGGTTTGTATAAAAAAACAAGTTAAGGACCGCACAAAGAGCGATGGAACGAAAATCTTAGGAGTAACGTTAAGAGACAGGAAGGCAGCGGTGTGGATCAGAGAGCAAACGGTGGTAGACGACATTCTAGTTGACATTAAGCGGAAGAAATGGAGCTGGTCAGGCCATGTAATGCGTAGGATGGATAACCGGTGGACCATTAGGGTTACACAATGGATACCAAGAGAAGGGAAGCGCAGTCGGGGACGGCAGAAAGTCAGGTGGGATGATGAGGTTAGGAAATTCGCAGGCGCAAGTTGGAATACGCTAGCGCAAGACAGGGGTAATTGGAGATCGCAGGGGGAGGCCTTCGTCCTGCAGGGACATAAATATAGGCTGATGATGATGATGATGATAAAAAACTGCCACGCCGTAGCCATGGAAACAAGGAGGGCGGCGCGGCGCATGCGCACGCAGTCTCCCCTCGCCAGCTCCTTTCCTTCCCGAGCCCCGCCTCTCTCTCCCACGCGCGCTGAGCCAGGAGAAAAATCACAGCATATCCACGGGTGAATGATGATGAGTGGGCGAAGCTCCGGAGGGAATCATCGGATCTCCCGCTTAAGGGACGCTAGCACAAACGCGTTAGAAACGTGCAGTACTCTCTAGTAAGGGGGAGCGGCCACAGCGTCTTACGCAGCCATTTACACATGCCGGAACGTGCACCACGTTTGCCGACGCCATCACATGACTGCTGAGAGAGTATAACCCCCGTATTCATAAACGCTCCTCGACTTGAACTTGACTTGCCACCGCCTTGGGCAGCGCGTTCGAAACGCGTTGAAGGTAAGGCGGAGAGGCCACAGCGTCTTACACCAGCTTCTTACACGGGCCGTAACGCGCTAGCACAAACGCGTTAGAAACGCGCTAGAAACGCGGCCTTTCGTAATGTTGGGTATTTATTGCCATCGTGGTGCGTGTGTCCATGTGCGCTTCGTGGCGTAGTGGGCTAACGCCGCGCGCTCGGAAGCGAGGGGTCCCTGGTTCGATTCCGCGCAATGGACACAACTTCGGAATTTTCTTTCTCATTTTTCTCAGATTGGTTACACACTACTACTACGACGACGGGGACGGAACGGGTGCCGCTATAAGGAGCTTCGCCCCTAAAAAAAATTTGCCGCGTATCTGCGTGCTTCGCTGCAAATGTCGTCGAAAGACGATAGTCTTCTGCCGGCCGTACTACATGAGTGCTGGTCTGATCCGCGGCCACCCGTGATGCTGTTCTCGTACCATTTCCGTCCTGCATGAAGGTTTGTTTGAACAGATTTCATTTTACCGCATTATTTCATCAAGCGGCCATTTATGTTTTGCCCTGCCTCAGACAGCGCTTCCTTTATGTTGAATCGCCCGCATCTGACTGGCATTGATAAAATTGAGGAGGCGCTGCGTGAGACATGGACGCCATCTGGCAATACATCGGGAAACATGAGCTTGCAGAGGGTTTCCTTCCTCCATGGCAGAGGGCGCTCGTCGGCGCGCAGTCGGGGAACGTCCTTCGTCGGCGCGCATAGCATGGTATTTTCAGCGCAGCTTAAGAAACTAGGGTCTTTACAGTTACGTATCTATGTATTTTCTATTAAAGGAACACACCTCCTAATACTTACCTAGTGATGTTGCGCCTCATATATGCGAAATATTTACTTTGTGATCGATAACGTTCACAAGTATGAACAGCCGTACCAGTTTAAGTAGTGTGGGCGGTGAGCAAGTGGTCCAACTTTGGCCGGGCGGCTGAATCGGGTGACAGACAGACAACAGACAGACCAAATTTTCAGCGTTTAAGTTCCCCAAGAAAGACTATCGTCTTTAAGAGCGAAAGCTTGCACTAGGCCGCCAAAGCTCAAGACACAGCGAAGGCGGCCGATTGATATCGAGCGGCTAGCCTCCAACGCGTTCGGTGTCAGCAAGCAACAGTGTTCTTGGCACTGTACCAAACTTGGTTAGCTTGCCTGCGTTTGTGGCATGCCAGCAACGCTGTCACTCGTAGGCGCCGACGCGTCCAGCGCTAATCACGCGAATGTCGCCAACGCGTTCGGCGTCGGCAAGCAACAGCGTTCCTGCCATGCCACAACGCAGGCAAGCTGACCAACGGGTGTTTTCGCATTTCGCCCCCATCGAAGTGCGGCCGCCGTGGCCGGGATTTGATCCCGCGACCTCGTGCTTAGCAGCCCAACCCCATAACCACTAAGCAACCACGGCGGATAAATACCGTGTTGGTCTCAGCCTCAGCGGAGTGGCCGTGAGCGAAAGTTTCCGTATATATTTATGGGGAAAGAGGTTTAAATATTTTACAGGGATATTACAATGCGGCCACTGGCATACAAAACATACAAATGGCAACACCAATCCGCGCGCCATCAGAGAGCGTCGTCGTCTTCCGTACTGTCATCAGCTTCGTCTCGAGCAGCGCTTGGTAAGTTGACCCCAGAGGCGAAGGCACTGTCCCGGTGCTGGCTAGAGCATCCGAGTTGTATCGCTTGAGGCGGGTGACGTGTACGACATCGGTGGAAGGTCGAGACGTTGTGGAATCGAGGGGCGTGATTTCATATGTGGTGCCGGCCACTTGGCACAAGACCCGGTACGGGCCAGAGTAGGACGAAATCAACTTTTCGCAATGGCCAACTCGTCGCGACGGTGTCCAAAGAAGGGCCCTATCACCAGGTTAAAGTGGGCATCGCGGTGGCGGGCATCATAGAACAACGTTGCTTGTCCTGCGAAGCGGTAAGGAGCAGGCGTGCAATATGGCGTGCCTCTACAGCTCTGAAGATAGCGTCACTTGCGTATTCTGACGACGAGTCAAAAACGGCGGGACGAGGGTGTCAAATGGCAGCGTGGGATTTGTTCCGTACAAGAGCTAAAACGGAGAAAAACCAGCAGAGTCATGTCGGGAGGAATTAAAAGCAAATGTTAGAAAGGGCAGCACGGCGTCCCAGTCATGATGGTCGATGGAAACATACATAGCAAGCATGTCTTTGATAGTTCTATTAAAACGCTGTGAGGCCGTTAGTGTGAGGATTGTACGGCATTGTCAACTTGTGCTTTGTAGCGCAGGAGTGCAAGGTCCTGGGCAACATTCGAAATGAAATAGCGGCCCCGGTCTGTGAGGAGCTGTCGGGGAGCGCCGTGCTGAAGTATAACGTCTTCGAGGAAGAAGGCGATGTCTGTTGCGCATGGTTGGAAGCGCCCGAGTGATCGCGTATCAGGTCGTGTAGTCGGTAGTGACTGCTGTCCACTTATTTCCGCACGTAGATAGCGGGCAGGGGCCATGAAGGTCAAGACCAACGCTAAAGAATGGCTCCGATGGCACGTCAATGGGTTTAAGGCGGTCAGCTCGAAGTACTGCTGGTTTCTTTTGATGCTGACGCTTTTCACAGCAAGCCATGTAACGGCAGACGGAACGGTAAATACCGGGCCAGAAGAACGATTCCGAACACGGTCATACGTTCTATTGACTCTGAGGTGACCCACCGTAGGCACATCATGTAGTTGTGTGAGGACAGTTTGACGCATATGTGTAGGGATAACCAAGAGCAGTTGAAGACCGTCAGGTGAATGTTTAGCGGTAAAAGACGCCATCCTGCATGCAGCACAAACTACGCATATAACGCGAAGGTGTCTCAGAAGTCAGCCAAAGAATGCCGTCTCGCGACTAGTGGTCATGGCGTTGCTCATCTCCGATATTCTGAACGCAGTAAGCGACAGCACGAAGGTATAGTCGCAGTTGTCGGGAAGCTTCGGTTGGTCTATTGGATGGCGCGACGAGGAATCGGCATCTTCATGCAATCAGCCACTCTCATGCGCAGCGGTGTATGATACTCTTGGAGTCGTGTATAGCGCCCAGCGGCCGAGACATTCAGGATCCTTCAGAGATGAAAGCCAGCATAAAGCATGATGGCCGTGATAATTGTGAACCGCTGGCCGTACAAGTAGGGTGAAATTTACCCACTGCCCATTCGAGGGCAAGCCACTCGCGTTCATTAATGGAGTAATTACGCTCCGCTTGGGACAGAAGACGGCTAGCGTACGCAATAACACAGTCGCAACCTTCTGGCGCTGAGCCAAAACAGCGCTGATTCCATAACCACTGACATCGGTACCAACTTCCGTTGGAGCGGTCACGTCAAAATTGGCTAGAACTGGTGGTGAATTGATCCGCACGGTAAGCTCAGTTAACGCAGTAGCTTGCTCCGGACCGCAGACAAAAACCGCGTCTTTCTTGAGAATTTCTGTGAGAGCGCGAGCAACGTTAGCGGAATTGCGTACGAACCGGCGGAAGTATGAGCAGAGGCCCACAAGCTTCGAACGTCGTTGGCACAGGTCGGCAGGGGGAAGTTCTTGACGGCGCGAACATTCTCAGGATCGGGGCGGACACCGGAAGAATCGACGAGGTGTCCGACCACAGTAAGTTGCCGGCGGCCGAAGTGGCATTTTGATGAATTGAGCTGACGCCCAGCCTTGCGGAAAACAAAGAATTGTCGAAAGACGCTCAAGGTGCGTGGCAAAAGTTGGTGAAAAGACAATAACATCATCGAGGTAGCACAGGCAGATTGACCACTTAGAACCGTGAAGGAGAGCGTCCATCATACGTTCAAGTGTAGCCGGGGCATTACATACCCCGAACGGCATCACTTTAAGCTGATAGAGGCCACCATGTGTAATAAATGCGGTCTTTTCACGGTCCATGTCAACTGCAATCTGCCAGTACCCGTAGCGAAGGTCAATCGAAGAAAAATATTTTCACCATGTAAACAATCGAGGGCGTCATCTATCCGCGGCAAGGGATACACACCCTTTTTTGTTACTTTTTTGAGATGGTGATAGTCGATACAGAAGCGCCAGTTGTCATAATTATTTCTCAAGAGCGCAACCGGGAAGCCCCAGGGCTACAAGAAGGCTCAATGATATCTCGGGCAAGCATCTTGTCGACTTCCTTCCGTGTGACTTGGCGCTCAGTAGGGGAGACGCGGTATAGGGCCGTCGGTGGATCGGGATGGCGTCGCCGGTGTGTATCGATGTTTCACAACGGACGTTTGACCCAGTGGCCTGTCATCGAGATCGAAAATATCCCGGTACGAGGCGAGAAGGCAATAAAGTGCGTCCGCATGGTGAGCCGGAAGGTCAGGAGTGATCATTGTCGAGAAAGGTTGTAAGTCTCGGGTTGTACGGTCCAAACCAGCAGAGGCAGAGGACGTAGTATCACCAGTCAAGGCAGAAATGTGGTTGCCGGAAGCCGGGGTCAAGGTTGCAAGAGATATGTCCTGAGGTTCTTTTATATCCTGAGGTTCTTTTATGTGGACTACCACGTGGGGCATGCGCCGTTCTGCGACATGAGGATGGTGGCTTCGGGCGACACGACGTAATCGCCGTGGGCGACAGGTGGATCGGGTGAAACGGCAATGTAGGTCGCGGCTGGTAAGGTAGGCGAACGTAATCGGTGGAGCATAGTCGACTCGGGGTATGATCCGGAGGGTCAACGGCACATGGTAGGGCGAGTTTGACAACACCTGCAGAGCTATCAATAACGCCCGAATGTGCCGACAGAAAATTAAGCCCTAAGATGATTTCCTGTGGGCACTGCTCCAAAACGTAAAACAGAACAGACGTATGGTGTCCGGCTACAGTGACATGGGCGTCACACATCTAAGTGACAGCTGGAGTTCCACCGTCGGCTACGCGGACGACATCGAGCGGGGCAGGAGTGAGGACTTTTTTTAAGCGCGTAGGGAGGTTCGAGTTCATAACCGATATGTATGATACTGTATCAATCAGTGCTGTCACAGCTATACCGTCCACGTCCCCGTTGATAAGGTTGGGATGGCCAGGCAGTGTAAACAGAGGAATTTCGGGTCGGGTCGTCATGGCAGGCTCACCTTAACGCGCCAGCGTTAAGGGCCCCGTGTCGCGGAAATCCGGCGTCTGCGCCGGCTTGCAATGCGGCGTCCGTGGCGGAGAAATTAATTCCGAACCACCCCAACTGCGCACGCCCTCCACAAGGTGCGACGTTTTGGTGAACAAAAATTGAATTTCTCACAGAGAAATCCGTTAGTAAACAGTAAAGTACAACTTAACCGCAACCTACAGACATGTCGGATTGTAATTTGAATGTATGACATAACTCTGCTACGAAGAAACTCAAGCACAAACCCCTTTTCCAGCATTATACCAGACCTAGAGCTGCGCGCTCAGGTAATTTACTTGCGAAAATGATATCCAGATGGAGCTCGCATCCTCTGCAGGTCAAATTGGGACTTCGCCTGCCTAATGCGTTTCGGCCACGCGCGCGCGTCGGGGCAATAGCAAACAATTAATAAAATAATAAAAAAGGTGCTGGGCTTTCGCATTTTAATAATACGACTTATATTGCCCTTGGAAAAACGTCTTCCTCGCAATGCACTTCCGTTTAAAAGTGTAGCTGACTTTAAGGGGATTGGTGTAAGCTTAGTTTTTGTAAGCTGGCTTTCCCACATTTGTGTTTGCATGGGAAATCGAGCTTACAACGGGGCCCATAACGGGACTTCAACGGAGTCCGATAACGCTATCGCGTTCCGCTCTTAAAGGCGAAGCTTAAGCGTCCTCCAATTTTGTCGTGCGGGGCAGAGATGTTGGAGCCGTGCCTTCTTCAATGCGTGGCGGCGGGCTGGGACTGCCAGGCGGGCGTCGGGCATTGCGATAGCTCTGCCGAGGCTGCGTGTTCCAAGAGCTACGACAATGGCGAGAAATATGTCCAACGCGTCCACAGCAGAAGCATATAGGCCTATCATCAGAAGTGCGCCATTCCTCGGGGTTCCGATAACGAGGACGAGCGTACGAACTTAGCGGTAGTCGGGTCTGTGGGCTTGTCTCAGAGAATGGAGTCCGACATGGCCAACTCTTGCCGTACAACGGTCTGGATGAGGGATATTGTTGCGTGGTAGTCGTCGGGCCGCGAACCTGGGTAGGAACGGGAGATGCAGCTTCAATCTGTTGGCGGACGATGAGCACAGTACTGTCGGATGCAGGCGGCACAGGTGGGAAACGGAGGTCCTTGCAGGTAGAGGTTGAAGCCGTATTAGAAAGGCGAGAAAAGTTATGAGGAATACGATGGCTTTTGGCTTCTTCGAATCGGCGGCATTCAGAAATGATGTCCTACACTGTCGATGAGTTCTTGAAAACGAGGAGCGTAAACGCGTCATCCCCGATTCCTTTGAGGATGTGCGCGACCGTTTCCGTTCCTGGCATCTTCTCGTCAACCTTGGGACGCAGAGCAAGCATGTCCTGAATATTTGTCACGTAGGACTCAATGCAAGTCTGAGCTCGGTACGCAAGTTCTTTCTGCGCGGCATGCCGGCGGCCAACAGGCTTGCGAACAAATCAGTGAACTTTTGCTTGCGCAGTCCCAGCTGGTGAGTTCCTCTTCGTGGGTCTCGAATCAGACGCGTGCCGTTCCCGCAAGGTAAAATAGCAGGTTAGCGAGCATGACGGTCTGGTCCCCAGTGATTGCTTGCGCTCACCCGTTCGTAGAGTTGAAACCAATCTTCAACTTCGTAGATGTCTGTGCCGGAAAAAGTGCCAGGGTCGCGCGGTTGTTCCAGGATGACGGTGGGCGTGATTTGCGGCGGGCCCGAAGCATTCTTGGCCTTGAGCTGGCATTGTCAATGCAGCCAGGAGCGCCCGCTGCGTAAATCCGCTGTGCTTCTTGGAGTACCCAGCACATCCACCAATACATTACGGGGAAGAGGATTGAAATATAGTTACAGGGATATTTACAATGCGTCTACTGGCATACAGAACATACAAGATCGGAACACCAATCCGCGCGCCATCAGAGAGGGTCATCGTCTTCCGTACTGTCTTAAGCTTCGTCTGGAGCAACGCTTGGTAACAATATTTAGGTATATGTATGTGCCATGCCTTGCTATATGAGATGCGGTATATGCGGGTTATATTGCCACACCATTCTATCACTGAAGTTGCTCGTACCTTGTCTTTATTTCCTGCGAAAGCTATTCCTCGGAATTTGGAAACCGACTACCCAAAAACAAAAGTCCTGAGACAACCCGGATGCTTGCATGCCTTTTATGTTAAATGTTATCAAACTGAAATAATACGAGTGCGAAACAAAAACAGAAACCTGAAAATGTTGTAATTTTGTTGGCGCGGCTGTGGACTATCCTCTGGAATCGGCCCACGCAAGACGCCGCGTTTCTACCAGAAAGCACGCCTTCGTGCATAGCGTTCGCCGCCCGCGTTTTCCAGTCAACATTAAGATTGCATAAGCTGCAGTTGCCGGAAGCGTGAGAAGCAGTCGGGGAGCGGATATTTGAATGATATCACGTTCCACTCTTAAAGGCGAAGCTTAAGGGTCCTCCAAGTTTCTCAAGTTCCGCGAAGAGTTACGATTATCATCTGCTTTTGTATGTTAACTATTCTGGTAATTTGTAGATTGCAGTTTCGACTTTGACATCTTCGTATTAAGCGAAGCTTTATCGGCTGACAATTTTCGGCGGTGGTTGTGGGGTGGTGTCACGCGAAAAGTAGGCCGATCCTTGCGATAGTGCAGATAGGGTCCAAGCTCAATGGCACATGCCAGGGACAAGAAAGAAATAAAGAGAAAAAGGACGAGAGAAAAAGAGACAAGCAAAGAGAGAGAAAGAAAGAGACCGTGACATGTCGTGAACTTTACGTTACCCTGACGAAGGTCAGATACACGCACTACAAGATTCGCTTACCCCCATTTTCCTGACAGGGCAAGGGCTGGTGATGATTTTGTGAAATGCTGCAGGACTAAATGTTTTCAACCAATCACTTAGGGGATCGGTAGCGAAACAGGATTGAAGGATTGTTGTATTTACGATAAGGACAGGTTATCGGCGCCCATTCGGTGCCCCTCAACAAGTGGTTGAGAGACACCGAATGGAACGCGTTTTAGTGCTTTGAAAGCGTACATCAACGCTAAGAAGCAGATGCGGCAATGACAAACACGCCAATATCCACGAGCTGCGCCTTAACCGGCACGGGGCACCACAACCCCCAAAGTAAGCGCTGACGCGAAGGAACCATGTATTTAGCAATGTTGTACCAATAACACGGAATTATGTGAGGCTCGAAGGTAGAAATGCGGCCTTGAGTTTCTTTTTTACCTGCTTCTTTACCAAAATTTAGTGCTCAACCCCTCTGTTATAGTTAATCCTCTTATCTTGAAAGGTGCATGCGGCATCAGATGACCTACTCACTAACACATTATTTAGCAAACACAGAAACATATGGGGGGCACCTCACCGCAAGGAACTCGGTCACGCAAATGCCCTTTTTCGTGCAGGCTGCCCTTCTTTGGGCCACTGCGGCCTCAGCCTTCGCTGACGCTGCCGGGGTCTTCATCGAGGACGGCATCTACGAGCTGCCACAAGAACTTCAAGTTGGCGAAAGTGTTCACTGCGCAGTTTTCCTGCTACCGCCAACGACAGTCATCAACCCCTCTCTCGCCTGACCACAAGGAACAATCAGCGCGGGAGCAACCCCGTATCTACAAATACCGCCCTCGCCGGCCCAGTTTGGGGCACCTCACCGCAAGGAACTCGGTCACGCAAATGCCCTTTTTCGTGCAGGTTGTTCCTGCCACACGCATCTTGCTGCTGTTCTAGCGATCGCTTTTTGTTTGCGGTGTCGTGCCCCCCCGACATGCTTGACCGTTGGCGTAATGTACTTGGCGAGCTATTGTGTTCAATTGCTATTAACGCTCATGTTGTGTGCTTATTACTTATGTTTCTGGAGACATTGAGGTAAACCCCCGGTCCTGATCCCGGTGATGCTAATCCTGCTTCCACTCTCGAAACAATTTATAACGCTATTTCTCGCCTCGAAATGGCCCAGAGCTCCGTCCTGATGAACTCGCGTTAATCCGTGCTGCACAGTCAAATACAGATTCCTTAGTTGGACGCCTTGCCGCCCGCGTCGACAAGTTAGAGCAAACCGTTGAAGCAAATAAAGCTTGCCATCCTATCCAAGGCACTGAGGTTGATTCTGTTATTTCGAAGCTCTCGTCGGACGTGCAAGCGCTAACTGAAAATGCGACGACTCGGAGATAGACTTCGGCGTTGCAACTTGGTCTTTTTGGTCTCCGTGACGTGGTTGGCGAGTCTTGGGAGCAGTCCGAGGTCCAGATTATTACATTCTGCCGCGACAAACTGGACGTATCACTCGATACTAATAACATTGAACGGGCCCATAGACTAGGTCGATTCCAAGAAAACAAGAACCGCCCTATTATCGTAAGTTAATGCGGTTTAAAGACAAATCCCAGATTCTCTCCTGTGGCGGGAAGTTAAAGGGCACATCGTTTTCGATACGCGAGGATTATTCCGCACGTGTACGCCTGGCTAGGAAAAAACTTTATCTTTACGCGCAGGAAAGAAGGCTTCCTTTCAAGATTAGGTTCGATAACTTATTATCGGCAATAAGCGTTTTGTTTACGATGCTCAGACTGACTCTGTTATCGAATTCAAATCCTAGCCACCAACGCGTGCTTCCACTCACCACCCGTTCTCACCTCTCGCCCTTGACTTTCCCACTCCTCTTTGAAGCAACTTATCACCTTATGCAGGGTGTGCTTCGAACGTCCGTAGTTATTTACGTAAAAAGGAAATGTGGAAGCTCTTCTTCAGGATAGTGACACTGACTTTGCCGTCTTTACCGAATCATGGCTAACTCCAGACATCGAGAGTGATGAACTATTGCAGGATGCCACCTCATTCATTACTTATAGATACGATAGGACTTCACGCAGGGGCGGTGGTGTATTGGTCTTTGTTCGATCTAATATCGCCTCGTGTTCCGTTGCGATTAACTGCAGCCTAGAGATTGTCTGCGTTAAACTGTCCCTCAAACATGTACGAACATACTTATAGCATGTTATCGCCTCCGGACTGTGATCACACCTTCACTAATGACCTGCACTCGGTTCTAGTTAATTTGACTTCCCGGTTCCCCAACGCCAATTACATCCTTTGTGGCGATTTCAACTTCCCTGATATTGACTGGAAGAACTTACCGAATCCTCACGATTATCCAAAGACTTCCTTCAGTTACCCTATTGTTCAACCTTACTCAGACCAGTCCACTCGCCCACTCGGGCTCTACATACTCGATCTTGTTCTGGTCTCAAACCCTGACTTAGTTTCATCAGTGTCCTTGTCATGGAACTAAGTGATCACAAAGCCATAACATTCCACCTATCTTTCTCCATTAAATAAAACAGCCAATAAAAAAATACATAGGAGCTACAACAAGGCCAACTGTTTCCGCAATTAACTCCGAAACTAGAATCTTTCTATGAATCGTTTTGTCAATCTGCTTCTTCACGATCAGTTAACTAGTAACTGGTTGCTCTTCAAACAGCAAATTCAAAATCTAATTGGACAAACACGGTCCCTCTGATACGCATTCGAGGCGATGCTGGCAAGCCCTGGTATTCCAACTCGCTAAAGAAACTATCGCGCAAGAAAAAAAGGTTTGTATCGTGCCGCTCAGAAATCGTCCTCAGCATCTAAATGGAAGAACTACTCAGATTGCCTGCGCGAATATGCCGGTCTGTTGATGGCACTCTCGAAACGCAAAGTTCATCATGAGGATCTAAAAAATATCATTAATGTTAACCCAAAAAATTTTGGAGCATTTTAAAAACCAAAGAATCAGTCCCATAACATGCGCTTGTTTATACAGATGGCTCTGACGTTCCACTTGACCAGCGCGCTAATGTCATGAATTCCTATTTCTCGTCTGTGTTACCTCCGAACCTGTTCATGATCTGCCGGCGCTGCCTGGATGCAAATTTTGATGCAATGCCGCCGGTCGGCATCACAGTTGAAGGCATTTTGTGCCTCATTAACAAATTAAAAATTTCGAGTGCCCCGGGACCTGATAATATTCCCGCAAAGTTCCTTAAAGTACCAAGGACGTGTCGAGTCGCATCTTGCAGATAGTTTTTGCGCAGTCCCTTTTAGAAGGTGAAATTCCGCACGACTGGTGACTTCGAAAGTAACCCCGGTTTTTCAAAAAAAGGCAACCGCTCATACCCGTCAAACTACCGGCCCATATCGCGGACATGCGTTTGCATGTAAACTAATGAAACATATATTCCACGTCGCCAGTCTCTCGATAATAATGTCCTTCTTTTCCGCAGCAGCACGGCTTCCGCCCCGGGTTTCATGTGAAACACAATTATTCGAATTCACTACAGACCTGAAACTTGAACTTGGTTCGTCCTTTTCAGACCGATGTCATTTACATTGGTTTTTCAAAGGCATTTGACCGCGTAGCTCATCGTCGTCTCATGGCCAAACTCAGTTGTCTTATGTTGACCCGCTTACCTTGTCATGGATCAAAAGCTTTCTAACAGTACGATCTCAGTTCACAGTCATTGGCGGTCAGCTATCAACAGCCGCACAAGTAGTATCCGGCGTCCCTCAGGGATCAGTTCTTGGCCCGCTTCTCTTTCTTATCTTCATAAATGACTTGCCATCTGGAAACGTCATCTATTCGCCTCTTTGCGGATGATTGCGTTGTATATCGTCGAATCTCAAGCAGTAGTGATCAATCATTATTACAACGCGACCTGAACCTCATTGAAACATGGTGGTCGCGCTGGTTGATGGAGCCTAATACCTCGAAGTGGAAATGCATGGTTATTTCACGCAAAAAAAACTAATATGATCTTTCAGTACTCCCTTAATTCTACAGCTCTATCACAGGCTAGCTTGTACCGATACCTAGCGTCCTCATTAACACTAAACTGACATGGTCGGAGCACATCTCGAGTGTTGTAACTGGTACCTCAAGGTCACTGGGCTACTTAAAAAGAACACTACGTCTGTCCCCCCCCCCCCCCCCCCCCCCCCCGGAAATCAGAAAAATAGCCTATGAACCTTCGTTAGGAGCAAACTCGAGTATGCTTCTCCCATTTGGAGCCCCTACCTAGATTATTTAATTTCCTCTCTCGAGTCGGTCCAAAATCGTGCTGCCCGATTTGTTTCATCAAACTATAATACACACGCCAGCGTAACCCACATCAAATCATCTCTTGAACTACCCCCTTTAGCAGTAAGACGCAGAATCTCACGACTCAGTCTGTTCCATAAGCTATATCACAACTTTTCTCACCTGCATGGTACACTATTACTGCCAGCCGCTCGAACTTCTCGCCGCCTGTTCAACTCCAACAGCGTCCAACGCCTTCATGGTTCGACTGTTGCATTCAACAAATAATTTCTTCCCGCAGCCATTGAAGACTGGAATTGCCTTCCCGAAGCAGTTGCTCTTGAGCGAAATGCAGAAAAATTCAGGCAGTCCTTAACTACACTCTTTGTTAAATAACTTGAACTACGCATTCTTTGTTTTCTCGCACCATTTATGTTACAGACGTTGTCCAATAGAAGATATTGATTTCCATTTGCTTTGCACACTTGACTTGTATTGAATGTCCGGTTTTGTGTCACCCTCTATATAAGTATCTATTCATTTGTTAGCTTATTCCTAATTACTTGCTCCATCCCATCCTTTGTGTTTGATCGTTTTTTTCTTGCCTTGTGTTTTTCACTGCTCATGACTGTGCTTCATTATAAGTGAACAAAATGACAAAAAAATTTGTGTGTGTGCGCTCTGTATTTGTAACGTAGTTGGCTCTTTGTTAAATAGCATTCGCTCTATTACTTGTCATTTCAATACTGTCACCCCCCCCCCCCTTATATAATGCCCTGTTAAGGGTCCTTAAGGGTTAATAAATGATGATGATGATGATGACATATAGGATTTCTTTCTTTACGTGTACAATAGTTAAGTGGGATTTCTTCAGGTAACTTAATTCAACCAACACGCTATAGTACCTTTTTATATTCCTTGTGGATTTATTGCTTGTTCGTGCATCTACTTTATTCTCAATGTCAAGAACACATTTTAATGTATTCAGAATTGTATACCCTTTCGCTTCATTCATCGCATTCATCATTGTAACACTTTTACTGTACCTTTTTCTGTATGCTTTGTGCATTTTCCCCCCATATATCTGTATCTTTCGTATTTTGTGACTAGTAGCGCCATTCTAGTGCAT